>NW_003298778.1:252571-297748 GCF_000151645.1 Tuber melanosporum
CGCCGTAAACTCAATTCATGAGGACGGAAATATTGAGGTAGAGGATAAGGAAAACTGAATTTATCTCTTCAAAACCAAGTATGTAGCTAGTCTTTCCCTAATGCTTATTTACAGATGTCTTTTCTTATAGCTTCAATATGACTCAGTAGTAGACCTGACGTTGAAATTCATGGGTCTGAGCACTTGTCTCAGGGTACGAAGTAACGACGATCATCTTGACTCACTAATTTCCCAATGCTAAACCTTATTTGAACGTCTTAGCGCGTGGTTCAATTATTCCAGTAAATACGGTAGTTAGGCACTAGCAACGTGGGGTTGGTATCAGAGTTCCAAGGATGATTTTCCTTAGATATCATACCCACAATACAGATTCTATTTCTCCGGGAATTCTTAACAGAATTGAACTCTGTGAGGCAAGAAAAGTAGCAAGGTTTTTACTCTGTATTATACTCCACTTTCAAGCTCTCTCGGTGGGTTGAAGTTCCGCGATACTGCTCTCTCCCATCAAGTGTCATATTTGTGTTAGCCGTTCTCATCATAGTTGGTCCGGCTTCTGTTTACTGGGTTGTCGCGACCGGCGCCATCCAGGGTTTAGGTAGAGAAGGGGGTTTATCTCCGGTCGCGCCAGGGGGGAAGGGATAAAATATAATGATTTCAATATCGCAGTGAGTAGAGGCCTCCGGTATCTTGCTTGCCCCTGTTCTTCCCCTGCGCTACTCTTTCTCTCTCATCCCGAGGAGGTGGGGGGGACACCCCATCCCTCTATTGCTTCCAAAGCCTGAAAAGGCGCAACTGCTTTTTTTCAGCACCGTAAACATCCGTGATATGCAGCGCGATTGTGTGTATCCCCTCACAAACACAACTAGGCCTCAAACACCAGTGGTAGTTCATCATACCCGGCAGCGCGATCCTGTAAGCATCAATTTTCTGAGCAAGATCTTAGTAGCTTTGAAAGAATGGCTAGACTCAAAATTCGTAACGCAATGGCTTGACCTCCTTTCCAAGGTCAACCATATCTTGAGAAGGTACCTGACGGGGGATTTAAAGATAGCGGTGGGATGAAAAGACTGGATAAACAAAGATAATCTTGTCATGGTTAGACGAGGATCGAGTCATACAATCTCTTATTTTCACGGTATTCCGATAAGTTTGTTTTCGCCTTGAATATTTGTTGCCGAGAAGATGAACGGGTATGAAGGTGCACAAACATCCACTATTTGAGTCAAGAGACAGGAGGACAGACCCGAATAGCGTGATTCGGGCTTTTGCGAGAGATGCGCGTTGGACCGCTCATCGGTTCCCTGGTTTCGCACATTGTTGGTGCGGAAGGTGGAGGTTTTGAGGTGAAATTGAAGCGACGGGCGGAGAGAGGGTGTGGATCTTGACGGCAATCTGTTAGAGAAGTCTCTAGTAAGGTTTTATGACGGTACCGGTATTAGGAGATTTCGAGGCTGTTTTCGTATAGTATTTAGTCTTAGCACCGGACCGAGAGCAGTGATGATGGTTCTAGTGGTTGAAAACATCGGAAGAGGTTGCGGCTCTTGTTGGCTCTTGATGGCTGTTCTCAAGTTTGGCGGCTCTTAATTTTGTGTTACAAACATGTGACTTGTGTGCTCCGCTTTTCTTCTACGAATACCTAACCCAGCTCCCTAGGTCACCAACATTCGACGCAGTTTTGAAATCCATTGTTCCAAGTCACCTATACCACCAAACCGTGAGAGAACTTGACTCACGGATAGCTGCGATCCGGCTGAAAGGGCGGGGCAATGTCAATGCTATCGCACTGCCTAGCGATAGGATGCGGGGCCTTGGGCTGGTCTGCGGGAACCCTTGAGGACTAGAATCCGTACTTACCTGCCCCCCTCAACTCGTCCCCCGACTTGAGACGCCTTTTTTGGCTTCGGGTTCTTGAGATCTTGATGGATAATGAGGATGACTTGTGGGAGGAGTTTACTATTACTAACATTTCCTGCATTGCGCCCCGTGATCTAGCAGAAATTTATACCAAGATTCTTAACGGAACACCGCTGCAATTGCACCCGATGAACATTGGATGTGGCTGTAGCAGCTGCAAGACTTCGCACCCTCTCAGAAATGAGTTCCACACTCGCAATCAGGCGAGACAGGGTGGCTAGGGACCTCCGGGATCTTCCCCAAGTGTCCGGAGGGGTGGTGAGGGATTCGTCTAGTTCTTTCACGTGGATTCCTAGTTCTGGGGTCTATATCATTCACCAAACTGCCATGGAGTTCGTGGTTAACGCGGTGTTGATCAAGGTAAGCGGTAGTGTACCCCATGTTCCCTTTATTGTACCCCTATGCTGGCTAATTTCTACATCTTTTATCCGCTAGCAGAAGACTCCGAAAACAACCCATTGCCGACGTATGCTGTTAGAAGTACTAGAAGAGAGGCAATCTCAATTATGTGCAGAAATATGCCCCCCCTTGATTATGCAGCTAACTGTTGGACAGACCGCTTCCTAGGATCGGAATACGGAGTTATTCGAGCTCAGACGACTAATTTGTTAAAAGCGGACCAAGCAGGTTTCTCGCACCGCCTAAAGTGTACTCGGGAAACAGCGGTCAGCGTGATAGGGTACATTCCTCTGTGGTTTTGCGGATTTAGTGATAACAACCAGGCTTGCGCAGAGGGCGGTAGTTGAGCGAGTGCTGAACGCATATTTATCGGGGAGGAGTATAACATCTCCCATGTAGATAAATCTATGATCAAAGGGTTAGAGGATTCTAAATTTATTGTTGGGAAGAAATGCTTGACAGCCAGCTTTCTTGAAGATGAGTCTAGGATTCACTCTCCCTATGATAATAATTTCTCCTTTAGCGAGAGACAAAGAATCTCAATCAAACAAACTTGCGTAAATTCCCCGAACACTCTTACTCTACTTCTTATTGTTCCCAAGGGTTGCCATTACCTTCCATTCCGACATCCGCCATCTCAATCTCCAACGGTTCGACTAACTACTATCGTATCCCCGATTGTCTACTCGAGTAATGTCTATTCCCTATCACTCAACACCTACCACGTACCGCCTTTACTTCAATACCTTATCACCATACCTATGCCATCCACTTCTTGTTACCAAGTGAGTAACGGTGACTTACACCAGAGAGTGCCACTTAATTCATATATCGCAGAAGCTCCCACCTAGGATATAACTAGCTAAATCTCTAGCATTCGTGGGAGGGAGAGAAGCAAAGCCACGAGGAGAGCTCTTGGGCAGACATAAATAGGGAATAATTGACATTATGTTTGCACTGTCACTGGGGCTGGACGTGAATTTTCTGTCATGGCGGGAAGCTAAAGTTGGTTGAGAACCTGTTTTACATTACAGAAGGGGTGGGGTACGGTAGAAGTCCCGACCGCGACCCCCCTACGGCGTCATGTTGCCAGAGCGAGAGTGTTTAAAACTACAAAGACGAGGTAAACTATACCATGTATACTAGCTAACCGTGACCACTAACTCGGGATTAACCCATGGAGCAGAGAGTGCACGAGTAGGTCAGTCACGGCAATACAAGGGTATAACGGAATAAGGTTTCCGAAGCCGTGGGAGAGAGTAGGAGGTACTAGTGCCAGGTACTCGTATAGGCGACTACGGTACCGTAGGTTGATAACTAGACTAATAGTCCATGTCATCCCAAACTGTTGACATTCAGGGTACTGCGGCAGGCAGGCTAATCAATCAAGCACATTTCAGGCATAAGGCGCTCGCCGAATCTAACTTGCTCTATGACGTAGGGAGTAAGTGAAAATGGTCGATGGTGGTTCCGGGGCATGGGCCAGTGGCCCAGTGTGTCCAATAGTCCCGCCAGTCCCACCATGATGGACGGGATGGATCACATGGCCTGGTGGGATTCCCGGGATGGATAGCGCTGAGGGCGTCCATCCTGAAGCCTTCCCTGGATAGGTTTCGGCGAACCGTAGGTGTCTAGGTCGTTTCTCTTGCTGCACGTGCCGGGGAGAAGATGTGCATTATGTATTAGGCGGCTCGCAAGTTGCTGCTTGCCAGGCAGGGTCATCTCTAATCACTCGGGTGTGGGAAACCATTATTTTTCTCGGCGATGTGATGAGAGGGAACATAGCCAGCAGAGTTGATTAATGGCAAAGAGATAGAATCTATAAGAGGCACAGATAACCGAGAATAGGGAAGAAGACCTCCGAGAATCTAGATCATGACTCTCACCTACGGTACGATACCGAAGACCGCGGGAAGCAAGATTGCACCCAGGACATCCAGCGAAACTGGAACCTCAACCCCCGCCATACTCTGGATCCATCCGGATTCAGTGTAATTCCGATAACCCTCCGATATGGTCGATTCATATTCCTATAACCCCCTGATATCCCCCTGTTCGACCCCAAAAAACCCAATTCGCAGACGCATTCCACCACTAGATGCCCATGTTGAACTTAGTGATTATCCACCGTACTCGTACAGTGCTAGTTTCATTCCTATGCAACTGGCTCCTTACACCACATTACTTTCATTCTTTTCTTTTCATACCATTCTTAACATTAACTTCATGCCTTATTCAACTATGGTATGTTTTCTTCGATTCTCCTTATCTTCCAGATTATGTTATTGTGTTTGTTTCTTCGTGTTCCTTTCTTTCAGGATATAAACCCATGAGAGTCAATGTAATCAAAAATCAAGCTTCACTCTGTTTCTCTCAAAAACTCATTGATAGCCCATACGAGTGACGAGACTCGTGAGGGGCGAGGCCAACAGACACCAAAATAGGAAGATTCGCGCTTTGGTATCATCCGGGAGTTTGGCATTGGAGCGACAATGATTTCGTGCACCGATCCTATCGCTTCGCCGCTCAATTCCCCCTCGTGTTGGGAATATGAACGTCATTTCTGCTCGACCAGATGTTGCGGGCAGGATCGGAGCCCCAAAATCTTCTCGCTGCTGCGCCGGAAAATGCCGGTTAGGGATGTAAGGTAATTTCAATTCCAGCAGTAATAGATGGAGACTCGCTTGACAAGAAATTTCTAAAATCTATGTACAGCGGGTGGGCAGAAGTTTTAGTGATTAGACACCTTTACACCAAAACTCTGTTGGAAGTCGTGGGTGCTGCTCGACATGCTGCGAACATGCGTGACATGCTGGAAATGCTCGGAACCTACTCGTATGCTCAGAATGTCCCTGATGTTGTTTTTGGTTTGTTCGGATAGAGGTCGTGGAGGTGCGCTTTGGAATTGGGCATCTGAGGAAGGAAAACTGATATCCACTCGGAGCAAATCATGTTCAGGGCGGAAACAGGGCGAAAGCGTAAAAGTGACGGAGCAGTAACAGCCCAGAGGCAACAAGCAATGAGCGTCTTTGTGAAGACTGTTCTCCCTCTCTTGTCAGTCTGGGAGTACGCAGAGGGAGGGGAGACATGATCAATCGGAGGAGAGGAGGATGGCTGCGCGATTGATTCATATGCTCCTGTCTTTACTGCTCCTCGTTCGTTCTTCGTTCGTTAGTGAGAATGTTGAATAATAAAGCGAACTTGCCTACTCTTCCAAAGTTGTATGCTTACGATCAGAGTTTTTCCTGTTGTGGTATGAATCGCCGGTTTGTTTCGTTTTGCTAAAGGCGCCGTTTCCCTGTCTCATCGTTTACGCTAGTTGGGGGGTTTTTGCTATAATTTACGGTAATACGACGGTGGTACTTTGAATGTCTTTATCACTAGGGCGATGGCAAAAATCGGAGCCTTCTCTTTATCTGTTTAAGGTACTGTACTGTACTCGTACATTACTAGCACAGACCTCGCATGCAACCTACTCGTACGGTAAGTTATAGCTTCAAAACCTCCTCCCCAGGTCAAGTGAAGAAACAAGCCACCCATTGTCTCTGGCACAAGTAATTGCCGGTACCCAGTGCGAACCACACGGAGTGGGACAACACTGCAGTAAAACTGTAAACATAAGCATTTCTTAAGCCTAATAGTTCTGGAAACTCATGCACTGTACTCAAATATATATTACACAAAGGTAGCATAATGCGATCCCTATTAACACATTTTTCTAGTTTTTACTATAAGATTATCAAATAAAATATTATGCTCAAACATCTTTTTGTTATAATTGGGTTTGCTGTCCACAGAATTTCTAGTTACATTACAGCGTGCTGTAAAGTAATTGATATGAAAATAGTCACATTATCGCAAGGTGGGACCCTCCGCTTTCTCCCTTAAATTTATAGTATTGCGTGCGGTCCCGGTATCACGCATGTGGGGAGGAGAGGTGTTACCCTTGAACACACTCATTCTACGGTACTCAAGTACATCCCCCATCGTGTCTCTGACAACATGCGATTAAGATAACGTATAGACTACTCGTACTCGCGCAGAACACGGCAGATTCCTTCAATCCAATATATCATCCTAGCGGCACCTATCCGGCGTCCAACATCTTTCACGCGCCCAGTTCACACAGTGCCATAGGCGATCTGGCAATGAACGTTCCCTACCGGCAGAGTGCAAATCAAGAGAAGGCTCCGCGGGGGAAATACCAGTCTTAGTTGGCGACAGCCTACAGGCGAGTGATATCTCACTCAATCCACAACGGTTCCCCCTTGTTGCTGGTCGATCCATTTTCACGTGTTGCATCGAACCCCGTCGCCGGTGCAGCACGGTATGCCATCCTAACTGCTGTCGTCAGTCTTTCTGACCCAGACAAAACTCCGCCCTCAAAACTCTCTTCATTCTTCCTCGAATTCCTCTCGCTCCTTCCAATGGCTCTACCCCTATCCAGACCCTAAACGTCCGAAATAATAACCTCACTCCTCTACTGTACAGCGCCCCCATTTGACTCCTTTTACAACACCCCCGACAAGCATAAAGGATGGAAGAGAACAATCCACCGACCGATTTCCTGAAAGTCCCCACCTCTTCCTCCCGACCCAGCTCTCCAGTCGCCAACCGGCAGCCATCTCGTTCACCACAGCCCTACCGGAGGAGACCTCCCCCATCCCCTATAGTGCAGCATGCCCCTTACCCGGACAAAGCAGTATACCCCCCTTCGCCAACTCTCACTCCAAATGGATCCCGCGCAAATTCTCCACTTCCGCAAAAGCCCAGCTATGGGGGATCGGAATCGGGTACCGAAGCTGATGATGAACTTGCGCGAAAGCTTCTAGCACCACCGGGAAAGAGGAGCCGCACATCATCCGAGGAGAGGAGGTTTTACGGCGAAGAAGATGATACTTTTGATGGCCATGAAGACGAGAGAGGCAGACTGCGACGGAGACTGCCCGAGGGTAGACGCAAACGGGGGGGAGAGAAGAAAAGAAAACTGAGGGGAATTGTCATTATGCGTCGTGGCGTTGAAATTGGCTTGATGGGAGTATTAGTTGGTATCGTGCTTTCCAGCCGAGAAGGCAGGATCTGGAAAGAAGTGGGTATACGGAAACAAGGTAAATAGAGCTTGCGCTGGCGGTTGAATTCAAAGACTACCGGAAGAGTTTTTTTCTTTCTTTCGACTTTTTCTTCTGCTAACCTAGGGATCCAGAGTTCGCTGCGTGGGCTGGTGTGCTTTCTACAACTCTTGTTTATCACCCACTTCTAATTCTGCTCCATGGCGACCCCCTCGTGCCTCCGAGATCCCTTGATCCATCACCGCTTCTATACCCTATCGTTTTTCCGATAATGGTCGCACTTTCAATGACACAGGAGAACACAATGAGCCAAAACCCGTACGTTGTCTCAAATTTGATTCTGAGTCTGTCATCTCTGCCGCCAACTCTTATACCGAGGTGGGATCTTCGCTGGATACTGTCCCTACTCCCCCTCGCCATCCCAGCGCATTTCCACCGGCAGCTAAACTCCAAATCTAATTCCGATGCGCTCTCATTTCTCCCGCCACTTCACTTTGTATTAAGCTCGGTCCTGAGCTATCTTCTACATCCCTCGTTGACCCCAACCGAGCTTAGGATGATTGCAACGGCATTGATCAATCTTCTTATTTATGCATCGTCACCCCAAGCCATTATTCTGAAAGCTGTTCTCTGGGGCGGGGGTTTGGGCATCTTAATTCTCTGCGAAGACGTCATAAAGTGGAACGTCAATCTTGCACGTGTTCCTTCTCACAAACTGCGCCGCGCCGGAAATGCCATTATCAGCATCGGGAGATGGAAGAAGCTCACCTCGTTAAGAGCGAAGGGACAAGCAAGCGATAGCGAAGGGGAGCTACTTAGGATCAGGTCAAAGGCCTCCCCGTCAGCAAGGCCAAAGTTCGTTAGCCAAAAATCCTTTTATGCCTCTCTCACCCACGAGCAAGCTAGGAAGCGGAAACTTGCATATTCTCTATGGGTATATGGTAGCGTTGCGTGTGTTGTCATGGTGGCACTGCGCCCTTATATCGGGAAGTATGCCCTGGATGGCGTCGACCCATTTCTCTGGGCCCTAGGATATCTCCTCTGCGGCCAGAGCTGGTATCAGAATCTGGTGGACACGATCGCTCCAGGTTCTGGATACTGCGTCACAGAGGGAGCCGCGTCCGCGGCCAATCTCCGTTTGCTTATAATTGGGTACTGGCTGGTAGTGCTAGCCATGGGAATTAGTTTAGTGACCGCTATTTTGGCACATATCCAAGTAGATACCAGGAGAAAGGTTTTTCATGGAATGGTTGTCATCATGTTTCTTATCCCGGGGGTTCTAGATCCAGCATTCACATATCTTGGGCTAAGTCTGACACTAGCGGTCTTCCTACTCCTCGACACCGTCAGAGCTGGGCAGTTACCGCCATTCAGTGGAAAAATTGCCGTATTTCTGCAGCCTTTTGTTGATGGAAGGGATCTCAAAGGCCCTGTAATTGTTTCGCACGTTTTCTTGCTCCTTGGGTGTGCTATTGGATGGTGGTTTACACTTGCCTCCGCGAGCACCGAGGAGGGTGATGCTTGGGATTGGTCAGGGAGGCATATCGACTTAGCCTTCGTCAGCGGGGTAGTTTGTGTCGGGTTGGGCGATGCTGCCGCGTCACTAATCGGAAGAAGATTTGGAAGAACTAAATGGGGCTGGAGAGGTGGGAAAAGCATCGAAGGAAGTCTCGCGTTCACTCTCGCTGTTATGATCGGATTGAGCGTGGGCAGGTGGTGGGTAGGCACAGAAACCCAGACATGGACCCCCGTAGTCTGGGCCAAGATCGCAACAGTTGGGCTTTGGGGGAGCATGGTAGAAGCGGTGGTCACCGGTGTTAACGACAATATTGTGGTGCCTGTAGGTGCCTGGATAGTAGTCAGGAGTTTGGGGCTTTAGTTCTGGCTGGCTGTCACCAAGCCACGGATATATCAACCGTGCTATGGTGGGTTGATGTCCAGTGCTCCGCGGGGTTGGTAATGGTCTTTCTTTTCCTGTCTACTCCCACTATGAGGGAGTTGGGCTTACCAGTATTACAGGATCAGTAGGAGTTATTACTCTGGATGGTACACCAGCAGCGTTCATCATAATTAGAGTTCATTTCTATACACTGTATATACTTATTTCCTGTCGATAGTAATGGTCGGAAGGTGTACATAATATTAGACTCACTGCTCTCTTTATTTGCGTTGCAAAAGGGCAACGAGCGAACTCCCGCGATTTGCAGTGACAATTTCATTGCAGCACCAAGAAGCACTTACACACTTCGTACTACTCAAGTGCGATGCATGGAAGTTGAGGAATGAGCAGTATTTCGCCGACTGTCCAAACCACATCTAAAAAGCAATTACTCCAGTATGCTCGAGTATTAGTACCGGTAGGTTAAGTTATGCCTGCTGTGAGTCCACCCCCAACATGAGATTCCATGACTCAATGCCGACGTTTAGCCAATCGCAGGCCAGGCAGACGGGATGACCACCTCGCTGACATAATCCGCGCACACAGAAACCTAAATCTTAGCCCCACTGATCCTTCAACCCAACGGTCAACCCCTCCTCCTCCTTGTTTATGTTCTCATTTCATATCGTTCCTTCACTCTCCTTTTTCAGTGTGTACCAACTTAGTGTTTGATAAAAATGGCTGATAAACTTACACGGTATGTGTCGTCTCCCGTCATTGTAAGGGTATTCTAGTGGAATGTGCTAAACACTTTTTTCCCCACCAATAGTATTGCTATTGTGAGCACGGATAAGGTATGTTTACCCCCGGAGGCATTTTTATATGGGGCAGCGATCGCTAAACGGCTTTTCTCTCTGCAGTGTAAACCAAAGGTATTCAATTCGCGATCTTCGGCTTTATAGTCGTGGCGACGAAAAAAGCAACAGGTGCTAATGTTCGGAACTACAGAAATGTCGACAAGAATGCAAAAAGTCGTGTCCGGTCGTCAGGACAGGAAGGCTATGCATCGAGGTCACGCCGGAGTCTAGGATCGCTTTTATCTCCGAGCAGCTGTGCATAGGTTGTGGTATCTGTCCAAAGAAGTGTCCTTTCGGAGGTACATCGAATTGCCCCCTGCGGAAATTGATGCAAAGAGAAACATTGACTGAACCTGTCTCCTCCAACAGCAATTCACATCATCAATCTTCCAACCAACCTCGAAACTCAAGTCACCCATCGTTACTCCGCGAATTCATTCAAGCTCCACAGATTACCTACTCCTCGACCTGGTCAGGTCCTTGGTCTTGTTGGAACGAACGGTATTGGAAAGTCCACCGCTCTGAAGATTCTTTCCGGAAAGCAAAAGCCGAATTTAGGCCGTTACGATAATCCCCCGGATTGGAATGAAACATTGGCCTACTTCCGTGGCTCGGAGTTGCAGAACTACTTGACAAAGGTCGTCGAGGATAATATTAAGGCGGTTGTCAAACCTCAGTATGTTGATAAGTTGCCACTGGCGATTCGAGGGACTGTGAGGTCTGTGAGTGCATTGCTTAAGGCTCAGTGCGCACGGGGGGATGAAGTCATGGAGGCTATGATTGACATCCTTGGTACGTTTAAATGCCGACCTGCGTTGGGAATACTTGACTAATGGTTGCAGATCTGCGTCCTGTTTTGGACCGCGATGTTGAACAGCTTTCTGGTGGAGAGCTGCAAAGATTTGCTATTGCTGTCGCATGCGTACAAAAGGCGGATGTGTATGTTCATTTAGCGTATAATTTTGCCACAATGTGCTCATAGTTTTTTAGTTACATGTTTGACGAACCCTCATCTTATCTCGATGTCAAGCAACGCTTGAAGGCCGCTAGCACCATCCGCGGCTTAACTAGACCTGACAACTACGTTATTGTTGTGGAACACGATTTGTCGGTCTTGGACTATCTTTCAGATTTCATCTGCGTCCTTTACGGAAAGCCCTCAGTTTATGGCGTCGTGACGCTGCCAGCATCTGTGCGTGAAGGGATCAACATCTTCCTGGATGGTCATATCCCTACCGAGAATCTTCGTTTCCGCGAAGAGTCTCTCCAGTTCAGAATCGCGGAGGCCGGAGACGAGTTCATGGTTGATAGGTCACGGTCATTTGGATACCCAGCCATGGACAAGACACTTGGAAAATTCCACCTCCATGTTGACAAAGGAGAATTTACCGATTCGGAAATTATCGTTATGATGGGAGAGAACGGGACCGGAAAAACAACATTCTGTCGCATGCTTGCTGGTGTCGAGGCTCCAGATGGAAGCAAGAAGATCCCCAAGATGAGCATCTCTATGAAACCACAGAAGATCACTCCCAAGTTCCCTGGAACTGTGCGAGAACTATTCTTGAAACGGATTAGATCCTCATTCCTCAACCCCCAGTTTCAAACTGATGTCTACAAACCGTTGCACATTGATGATTTTATCGACCAGGAGGTAAAGCACTTGTCTGGGGGAGAATTGCAGCGGGTTGCCATAGTCCTTGCCCTCGGCATGCCCGCCGACATCTACCTTATTGATGAGCCGTCTGCCTATCTCGATTCCGAACAGCGTATCATTGCAGCCCGTGTCATCAAACGATTTATCATGCATGCTAAGAAGACTGCGTTTGTCGTCGAGCACGATTTCATTATGGCGACATACCTGGCGGATCGCGTTATCGTCTTCGAAGGTGAACCTTCCATCGACGCCACAGCCACTGCTCCACAGAGTTTGTTGACTGGTTGTAACGCCTTCCTGAAATCACTAAACGTCACGTTCCGGAGAGATCAGAACACTTTTAGACCTAGGATCAATAAGTTGGATTCGCAACTTGACCAGGAGCAGAAGTTGAGTGGAAATTACTTCTTCCTAGAAGGTATGCTACGGCCCCCTATATATTCCTCCGGATATCTACTAACATGACGGTAGATTGAAATGTACCCTGCAGAATGGGCCCCGGCGTTTGGTAACGGATTGCTTTGGCTTTTTATTTACGCAATGTCACTTCTTTAATGTATGGGATAAGTGCTAGTTGTGTCGTGTCGGTTACAGTAAGGCACATTAGATGGCATCCGATAGTGTCCTATATTCTCTGTTTTATCGAGGGCTTTGCAAAATTATCATAGATTGAGTACACATCTGCAGAACTTACGTGAATGTTCTGTATGATAAAACCATTTAAATCCATCATTGCCCATCGGCCTTGGATCCCCCCGATCAGACAAAATGCCCCGAGAAGAATCGATGTTATCTAGAAAGAGCAAAGCTCCGAGAGGCTAAGCTTGCTAGATCTCATGA
This sequence comes from Tuber melanosporum, assembly GCF_000151645.1. NCBI lineage: Eukaryota > Fungi > Ascomycota > Pezizomycetes > Pezizales > Tuberaceae > Tuber > Tuber melanosporum. The sequence goes on from NW_003298778.1 coordinate 265,187, forward strand.
GCTGGTGTTTGTTGTTTTGGTAAGCTGCTCTGCTAAACCTACTATGGCTTCCCGGTAGAGGAAATGGTGTCCTCACTGTTCTTAGTGGTTCTATGGATAACTTGGATTTTTGTGAACTTGCTCCTGTATAATATCTTGATACGAAACCCGTGACATGCCACAAAAGCACGGTTCGGAATTAGACTACCATACGGTACTCGAGTACTCGGTTAGACTATGAAGGTTAGTGATGAGACAGACAGGTTACGAATGGCCGAAGAGATATGTGCATAGCGCGGCGATCTGGAGATATGTCTTCGGCCACCCGGGCCCCGTCCGTCCCATCACCAACTTCCATACCCTAATACTATCAACTATACTCCTGTACTCGATTGGGGCTTGGAACAACTCGAGTTCTCTTTGGAGCGTGTTTCGTCGCTCATCCTCCTATTAGATCAGTTTCACTAATTTTTGGCGGATGTTGTTTGGTCACGTGTTCATCGGCCCCTGATTGCATGAATGTGGCAGCAACTGAAAGTTAGATCTGTAGCCCGGCAATTCAATCACTAATTCAACTTGTCCACCGAACTTTGTCTCCCAGCTTTTCCTGAGCTTACGAGCTCTCATGGACTTTCGAAGCTGCTAGAACAAACACCACTTCAGCAGTAGTCTCATATCCAGGAGTCTCACTTTGCAATGTCAATTCTCAGTAAGAGCCATTCCTGTCAAATAGTTCTCTACACCTTTCTGTCCCCTTCCTCTTGTTCCTTCGGGCATTCGATAACCAGTCTTGACTATTACAGCCTCCCTACGCAGTACTCGAATTCTCAAACTACTTCCCCTTGTATCCGCCCTCTGCATCCTCGTCGGCGTAACTTGGCTCCTCCTCCTCCCCCTTGACGACTACTCCCGTCGTACTTACATCTCCGAGAATGCCCTGCTCCCCGGGCAAGTACACACCTACTTCGGCGGAAGCGAGCAGGACGTGTTCAGAGCCTACCGCCATGAAGTAACAACGCTGGGCAAGAACGCTTCGGCCGATGGGTCCGGTGTTATGGCGGAGAAGATCGGGGACATCTTTGATGCATTCGGACTGAAGGTTGGGAAGCAAAAGTTCGAATACGCTGCCGCTGGAGGCGTGTATGCGGGGGAGAATGTATATGCGGTATTACAGGCCCCCCGAGGGGATGCTACGGAGGCTCTTGTGCTGTGCGCTGCTTGGGTTAATACTGAGGGGGAACTTAATGAGAGTGGTGTTGCGCTTGTGTTGGCCTTAGCTAGGTATCTAAAAAGTGGGCATTTATTCTTTCGTTATTTTCAATATGGCTAATGGGTTGTAGGATGGTCGCTTTGGTCGAAGGATATCATCTTCCTGATTACCTCCGATTCACGAGCTGGGCCTCAGGCGTGGGTTGATGCATACCACGACTTGCATGCTCCTCCCGCTGTGGCGTCACTTCCTGTCAAATCGGGTGCTATTCAAGGTGTTGTGGTGGTGGACTACCCAACGTCGCGAGGGTTCGAGTCTCTGCACATTGTATACGACGGAATAAACGGTCAACTGCCTAACCTAGATCTTATTAACACCGCTGTACGGATTGCCTCCGGACAGATGAACATCCGTACCACGTTACAGGAGATGTGGAATCATGACAACCGGTACAAAGATCGTTTGTGCACCATGTTACGTGGGATGGTAAATCAAGCGCTGGGCCATGCATCTGGTCCCCATAGCTCATTCATTCCGTATCACATCGATGCGATCACCCTGCAGGCGTACGGCGATGGATGGCATGATGAGGTTACTTTGGGACGAGCGGTAGAGAGCTTGTTTAGGAGCTTGAACAATCTTCTCGAGCACTTCCATCAGAGTTTCTTCTTTTATCTGTTGATGGCTGAAAGGAGGTTTGTTAGTATCGGCACGTACTTGCCAAGTGCTATGCTGATTGCGGTTAATTTTACAATTGCTGCTATCGGGCTCTGGTTGAAAAGTGGGAGGTTGAATGACAAGGTGGAAGGCCAGAGCACCGATGGGAAGGTTTCGGAAGAGAAGAGACTGTTGAAGTCTGCGGGGGAGGCACCTTCCTCCACTGAGCAGCTGGATGCGGTTAGTGAAGAACGACCATTGCTTCTATCGATGGCATTCGTCGTTGCCATCCATTTCTTAGGATTTATACCCTTGTACCTATTTAACAATCTCAACGAGAAGGTTTTATCCCTCCTACCCGGAACCAGATCGGCGCTAACCTTACGTAGAACTCCGCCGGCGCGTTCTATATCTTCACTCTACTCAACGTAGTTCTTCCACCGGTTCTGTGCGCAATCTTTACAAAATCATTTGCACCCACATCTCTACATTTCACCTTGATCAAATGCTTTTCGCTCCTCCTGCTAGGAATGTTCCTCTCAGCTTTGGCAACACTTAACTTTTCACTCTCCTTCCTCATTGGCGTCTTTGCTTCTCCGATCACGTTCATCAGCCCTACCCCGAGGCGTAAATGGACGATCGGAGCAGCTTGGATGACATTGTTGCAAGGCCTGACACCAACAACAGCACTAGTCGGCGTGGCACTCTACTGGGGGGAGCCGTTGAGCGAAATCCTCAAGGAAGCTGCGTTCGGATGGAGAGTGTGGGGAATGTGGACGCAAGTCGTAGTCTGGTGTGTGTGGTGGCCTGCATGGATTATCGCGGGAGTGTTGGTTGCGGGGAGTTGGGCTGTAGAAGGGTAGTTGTTTACCGGGCATTGAGTATTATTACAGCTTTGATAGAATGGAATCTTGTTGAGCATCACGAGTGATTCGATGTGAGTGTTAGTAGAACAGGAGAGATCTCAGATCTACCCCAGCACAGCAACAAGTCGATTGTCAACACCGACCGCGCGCCGAGCCGAAGTGCTACCCTTTCAGGTGTATGGGCATCTCTTGGATGGGAAAGAGATCAGCAGCATGAGCCCGACTATATTATAGTACTCGTACTCGTACGAACTCGAGTGCGGGACATTACTAGTCTAGCATGACTTTTTAGGTCCACGGCCACATTGGAGCCACTACGAGTATATTGTTCCCGAAATGTATCATGACTACGATGTAAAATGTTTGAAGCTAGGGTAAACTATGGGCTATAAGGGCGGAGGCTGTTGACTCGGGAACACAGTCTGGCGACTGAAGCCATCACGTCTCGACCCGTCGGGGCGAATGATTCGTTGCGAAATACAGGTTGAGGAGGGGAAGTCAGGCTGAAAGTGGAGTGAGGTGAGGGTTTGAAGAAGGCTGTCGGTACTCGTATAATAACTTCTGTAGGAGCACTGCGCGTAATTTAGCTGAGGGGCTGATTGGAAGGGTGTACGAGTATGACACAAGGCTTAACACCAGGTGATACACGTGACATTGGTTTAATAAAAATTTTCCCAAGCATTTTCTAGGTTCGATCGCAATTGATCTGAATTAGCCGTACTTAGGCTTGCTGTGCTGAATATGAGGTATTATGTAGAGAATTCGCCACTGGAAGGGAGGAATAGTTGCCTTAGCTCACGGCTATTTAGCAGCAGGCAGCGCCGCACCAAGTTTGCTCGCCCTGCGCGTTTGGAAATCTGGCACACGACCGCAATTCTCAACTCTGCCGCACGGGACTATACAGCTCTCGATCGATACAACGTAAGCTACCCACCCTCAGAACAGAACTCACCCACATCGACAAACTGAGCAAGCCTCCCTACCTACTCGCTCCGCACAAGGGCCAACAGCAATCACGATAATACCCTTTAGAACCTCCAGCAAAGATCCGGTCGACCTTGCAGGATGGGGAAACCAAGAGTGAGTTCCCTCCCTGGACTACGGTGAAAGGGAGCTGACGGCGGCGGCGAGGGGAAGCTAATCGTCATCATCCGACATGCTCAAAGCGAAGGAAATAGTGTGTTCCCTTCAATAGCCCTAACTAAATTCAATATCTGACCCTCTGCTACAAGAAAACAAAGCAATCCACCAAACCGTACCAGATCACCGCGTGAAATTAACAAGTGAGGGAATTCGCCAGGTTAGCTCCCCACCTTACTCAAACCACCAGACCATCCAAGCTAATTCCCGTAGGCAGCCGAAGCCGGGGAACGACTTCTGAAGCTCCTCCGCCCGGAAGACACCCTGCGAATAATCACCTCCCCGTACCTGCGTACTCGTGAGACTACCAACGGGATACTATCACAACTATCTAGGCACCCTAGCGCAAGCAAGATTAAGGTATACGAGGAGCCACGGATACGCGAGCAAGATTTTGGCAATTTCCAACCCTGCACGGCTGAGATGGAGAGGATGTGGCATGAACGGGCAGCGTACGGACACTTCTTTTATCGGATTCCGAATGGGGAATCGGCGGCGGATGCCTATGATCGTGTGAGTGGGTTTAACGAGAGTCTCTGGCGGCAGTTTGCCGATGAAGACTTTCCCAGCGTTTTGGTGCTCGTTACGCATGGACTTATGACGAGGATATTTTTGATGAAATGGTACGTGACTGGATCTGATGCGATGGGGGAGGGCACTAATTGAATTTTGGCAGGTACCATTACTCGGTGGAATACTTTGAAGATCTTAAGAATATCGATCATTGTCAGTTTGTTCTTATGGAGAAGAACCCTGTCACCGACAAATATGAACTCAAAACAGAATTACGAACGTGGTCTGCAGAGCGTAAGAAAGAGGAAGATAGACAACAGCCAGAAGGCGGCCCTTCAGCAAAAGACCTGAAAAAGCTGGAGGCAGCCGCGGCGTCATTGGAAGTAATCTACGGTGGTTGCGCCAACGGGTGCAGCCATGGCAAGACCAACAAACTAAGGACAAACGCCTCGAGCGGCCTGGCTAGATCTTCGAACGGAGAAGCTGAAAGCGTGACAACCCGGGCCCTCCGCAATAAACTTGCGGTGCTGGAAGCCGGTCGCGACTTCGGCGGAAGTCGTAGCGGAGCAGGAAGCAGAACTGCTAGTGACGACGAAACCGGCAGTGCCGACGAGGAAATGTCGAAGCCGTCGGACGTCCTTGCCCACTCGCATAACGCGCAGAGTAGTGAACCTGCAAAGGCGCTCGAAGATCTGATACGAAGGGGCTCGCGGGACGATGCGCGGGCGGAGTTACTAGGCGATGTTGCGCAGGAGGATGGTGGTGTAAGGTTGTGAGGAGGAAAGGTATATGGATTGTCATGTTTCGGCGTTTGCTGGTTGACTGATTGATGTGTATGGGATGGTTTGTGAGCATGAGCGTGGTGGAAGTTTGTGGTGTTTTCTCTTTTTCCCCTTTATTTTATTTCACGTCTGAGCGAAGCACAGGCTATTACTGTGTGGTAGGTACTGCAATGGGGCCGGGCCTGATTCATTGCATGTATTCTTTTTGTTGGTGCTATCTTTTAATCCCGTCCGGTGATGTCAATTGAGTGATTACAGGCACTGTGCAGCAATTTACGGTACTGAACGTATTGATTGAAACTTGGGAATCGTGGGTGAGGCGATGGAGGTACGGTACACTTCGCTGACGACTAAGTGTTGAATATGATATGATGACATTGGGCTTGTGCTCGCAACCCCTGTTCGCCATGCCATCACACTCTGCATGTTATGCCTATGCTAATAATGTTGTGAATCTACCCAACTGTAGTAGCTTTGAGCGAGAGAGGGCCTCAATGAGTTGGCTCCAAGTCCTGCCGGTGATGCTAAACCTATAGTCTAAGTTACACGCTGCCTTACTTCACCCGATTTAGCTACTACAAGCGACGGGAATATCCGAACTCCCCTAACCATCTGTAACACAAGGAGGCCTGACTGTTCCACAACTGTCATCACCAAATTTTCCGAATCCCGTAATTCCCAACGTCAACTGGCCTCCTCTCAACATCTGGATCCAACGGTACTCCCCGGTCCTACCCTCGACGGACAAGCGGGCATACAGATATGTTCACCACGAACCCAAAACTACGCGTCCGTTCACCATCCCCGACAACTGTCGAGTTCACTGTCACCACAGCTCCCAGAAGCGTCCTCACGCGCCAGGTGGTAACATGGAGCACTATCCTCCTCCGGATGCTAGTATGCTCCTCGGCAGTATTACTCGTCCTACTTAAACACTACCCCCCACAAACCTTCACGTTAGGTACCCATGTACCTGCGTACGTCCACCCACTCCTGCAATACATCTCCACCGCTCTTGCGACGCGAATTTCATGGCGATACTTACTGCCCGGCGTTATCGCGGGTTTGTACATTGCTATCTTCATACCTGGATACACCGAAGAATCCCTGCTAGTGATTAGAGATCTTGGTGTGCAGATTAGCACTACCACCTGGGGTGGGAGGAGGAGTAGGTTTATACCTACCAGTGCAGTTAGGGATTTGTGGATTCATGAGGGGTTCTGCGGGTTTGAAGTGAGATTTTATTTGGCAGTTGCGGTGGAGGGGGAAGAGGGGGTTGTGGTTGTTTTCCCAGTGAGTGCTGCTCCAGGATGCGACAGGAGAGGGGCTAATGAACCGGGTTGTAGACGCTGCTGCCGAATAGAAGGGTTTTGGAGCTGGTTTGGAGGGGGGCGAAGGGGTGTTTGTACGAGCCTAGGAGGGTGGGGAGGTAGATTTGCAAAGAGGCACGGCTATCTCACACCGTTTGTTTGGCCTTCTAATATTTCGATGATTTAGTATGGAGTCACGATTATTTGTGCGGGCCTGACGTCTGCGCTTATGAGTAAACATCGTGAGCCCAGCTGTCGATGCTGGACTTTGTAATAATGCATGCTAGATATGCCTAGATTTTTCAAAAAAAAAAACACTGATTCCAGGATAGCCCCCATTAGTCCACTGAATTCCCCCCCTCTCCAAGCAGTTTTAGGGGTGATGAAGATTCAGGACTGGTTTGGGGTAAGAGGATCAGTATCTGTGGAACTTGCTAGTGCTGGGGCTTCGCCTTCCCCGCTGGGGACAAAACTTTTTTTTTTTTTTTTTCACCGTTCTTCCTCTTCTCCCTCCCCTCTCAACATCCACCACTTTCTTTTGTACCCTTCCCGCGCGATCCTCCCTTCTCCATCATATCTTGTATACCCCTTACGTGGTTCTCAGAATGTGAGTTCTTCCCGTCTTTTTTATTCATCTTTTAGCCTTTACTGACAAGAATTCCTCGTGAGAAAGGGATAACCGACGAGTCCCTTATGTGCCGGAGGCAGCCTTTAACAACGGCTCCCCGCATCGCAATAGCCGTGTGGCAGCGGCTAATCACCGTCGATTTGCTACTCGCAATGGAACCAATAAAGCTGCTTCACCTGCACTTACCAATAGAGCTGCTCCGTCCTCTATTACCACCAATAGTTCCCCAAATGCTGGTGCCCCAGTTGCGGTTCCTGCTGTCCAAGTTTCCAACCCTCACCAGCAATTGCACAATGACACGCCTAGGAGTATCCGCCCCCGCCCCATCAAATGGACCAAGCGATGCCAGTATGATCTTTCTTCTACTGGTTGTCGCCGTGGTATCGAGTGCTTTTTCGGCCACCTCGGCGACGTGTATACCGATTCCCCGACCGTTCTCCAGGAGTTCGCAAACAATGGATTCAACACAAAGACACTCCATCGCGCGGATCTGGGAAGGGCTAACGAGAGTCTCAATGTTGATCGGGCGCTAAGATCTGTCGAGCCGAGATCCCAAAGGCACCCAAAGCACAGCACTGACACTGCCAAGAAGGGTGAGAATGTGGTGGGCAACACTGGCCAATCTAGTCGCGATCTACTTCTTGCAGGAGCTATGAACGTCAACGCGCATTTTACCCCTCTAGAGCACGCCTGGGATGAAGGGACCCTTCACGCAGGTGCCGGTCCTACCTCTCCTACCGAGCATGAAGGGATGCAACCTTCTAACTCGTCTGCTTTGCCTGAAGTCACTTATGTTCAACGCTCCAACGGTCAAGAAAGGTCACAATATCACTCCGCTCCGGGCTACAATTATCATGAATATAATGCCGGCACACCTTATCATACTGGGCTTGTCTATGGTCTAACGGTCGGAATGGCTCCATTTTTTGGTGCATCCATTTCACCTGCCGATTCTCCTGGTAACCTATTCAGGCTCAATGCCTCCGCCCAACTATACTATTACGGCGTTGACGGTGTGATGTATCACTACGACCCCGCCTTCTGGGCTGCACAGAATCGTCAGTACCACATGGATCAGTATACAAATAATCACACGGTTGTCGGTGGGCCCAATCCCCAACAATTCTCTGGCCCCGCTGTCGATCCTGGCTACCAGCATTTGCAATCCTGGATCAATGACCTCCCGGCCCCAGATCCAGAAGGATATCTCTACGCCCACATCCAAAACTCCGGAGCTTGGCCGCCGGGTGATTACGTCTCGCCCCTTCAGCAGGGCCACGGCTCCCATGTACCCTCCCCTCTTGAACAGCAGCAGCAGGAACAGCCCGCTTACACTGGAGGTTTCCACCAGTATACTGGCCCTGCTGAGGAAGAGGCACAACAATCGTACGAAGAAACCTTCCCAAAACCCATGTCTGAGAAAGAGACTGGCCGTCAATGTTGTTTCTCTTCTAACTGAGATGAATGTGGAACACAGAACAATATGAATATGGGATGCGGATGGTGTCCTAACTACGGATTGAGTATTAATCCAGTTTGGTTTCATTCGTCCGACTATAGTTTTACACTGTATGGTTTGAGTTGTCATGTCGTTGGTGGGATTACCGCTTGTGAAAGGGTTTGTGGACCTAAATTCCGTTTCTTATTTGTCTTATCTGTGGTTCTGTCCGGTCCGGTACGGTAGATAGTCGTGATGTGTATTATGATGGAAAAATTCGTGACTTGTATGCGCGTGCAGGTGGGTGTTAGAGTTGCGGGCCTTCTATCCTAAAATGTTTTTTATCCTCTTGATAGGTGGGGAGGGGTGTATCGTTGGTATAATGTTTCGTTTATGATGTGTGGGCCGAGCGGGGAAAAGTTTGCCCGTGAAAAGTCAGGTTGGGATACTTTCCAATGGGGACGGCAGAGAGGAGGGTTCTCATATGGTGTAGTGTTGACCGGTTTACACTATTTCGGGATTGTCCGCAACAAATGTCGGTTGGTGTGTACTGTGCCTGGAATTTTTACTGTCTCTTACAAACAGTGCACGTTGTGAAGAGGCAGGTGCCCGGGCTGTAATAAGAAATCGGAATATCTTCAGAAATGTTTGCTCTAGGAATCTGGGGGATTCAAAATACCTTTTTTCTGGGACACAATTGTTGCTAAAGCTTGAATCCCTTTGACCGGAGAGCCCCCCCCCAAAAAAAAAAAAAAAACCGAGGGCTAGATGCGCATACAGTAGCAGCTGCTGTATAGATATCTGGGTGTGGTTAGAACAAAATATCTGGCAGGAGGTCAGCAAGGTGGGATAATCAGAAAAAAGAATAATACAATGTTGTGATAGAGTATTTCATTTGCAACAAAAAAAAAACAACAACTTAGAAATCAGGGGAAACGACTTTCTTATGACTTGCCAGACTACACCGTGTCTTTTCTTTTTCTTTCTTTCTTCGAATTTGGTGATATACCTACGCTATAGTTTATCTACGCGGGACGGCAGTGGCTGACACTCGACCCTAGAGGGCTGGCCAGCCATAGGCGAAATTCCGTATGGTGCAAAAAATGTATGATAAGACGGCACGAAGCGTATTTTCTTTATCACCAAGTTATTGTACAGCAAGTATAGTGCAAATGAGGTCAAACCGGGACCTCAAAATAGGCCAAATACGATCTGGGACTAGTCCACCAAAACATGGAATTTTGATAAAAAAAAACAGCTACAATGAAGGTACTTCCAAGGAGAACAGGGTAGCGGTTTTTCTTTCTTAATTAAGTATTCATAGTAAGAGGAGTCCCAGAATAAAAAGTGAAAAATTTGGTGAGAGTGAAACAGGGGACCAAATATACCTAGTAGCATGCTGAAATATACTGTGAGGTATTGATGAGTGAGAATTGATGAGTATGGGTAAAGGGGGCATTAGAGACCAGCCATGTAAGATAACAATAGTAACTACAACAGTACTCTATACTCAGAGCCACATCACAATTCAGATGCCCCCACCAAACAAGAAACGAAGGCATATGCAAAGGATTGCCCCTCAAGGAGGACGACCAAAAAAGGCTTGCAATATTCCGCATTTAGGCATCAAGTGTAACATGTTCGCAAGGTGCTAATCACGTTATCAGTAAAGGATATGATAGTTGGCAGGTGGCCTGCTCTTCCGGAGAGGAGGCGAGAGCAGAGAACTAAAGGAGGCTTCGAGGGTGTACTGAGAAACAAAACCAAGTATCAAACGATACTTAAAACAAACCAAGTATTAAAGCGATACTTAAAACTAAACATAAAACAAGACCAAGTATCAAACGATACTTAAAACAAAATATAAAACAAAACCAAGTATCAAACGATACTTAAAACAAACCAAGTATCAAAGCAATACTTAAAACTAAACATAAAACAAGACCAAGTATCAAACGATACTTAAAATAAAACATAAAACAAAACCAATAACCGAGTACCCGTACCGGTTACATTCCCCAAAACAAAACAACTGTTTAAACAAACAAAACCTAATAATCATTAAAAGCGGAGTCTGAGAAACTAAAAGCTTCAGTTTCCGCTAAAAACTCTTCATCATAAGTGTCACACCAGGGACAAGAGAAAACTCTAAGGAAACATTTAGACTCAAAGAAAGGTAAATCACAGTAGTCACGAATACCAGATTCGCGCTGTACATCAACCCAAGCATGGTCGCAATCAGGACAGTAGTCTATCGAGAGGATTTCGAAGTAGTCTTCAAGTTGGATAGCATCGCGGTTCAACAACAGTCCAACAATCTGTTGTCGCAGCCTCACATTGAGTTCCACATAGTTTGACATCGTTATGGTATTCGGATTGTGATTGGTGACTAGATAAGATTATTGAGGGCCTGCTCCATAGCTTGATTTTCATCATCGCTACTTTCGAATTCCGATTCAAAGTATGGCGCCCAAAATCCATCTCTAGCTTCGAGTTCTGCATGCTATCGCTCAGTTTCCGGCATTGTGGGTGTCCAGCACATGGTGATGTAGTTGATTGTTGGGGGGAGGGATCCGTTTGGCATATTGTCTCTCCACCATCCATTCACCATATCCATAGCGTGCTCTAGTCTTTCCAATGGTTCCAAACTGTTTTTGCTCGTTGGATATCCTTTCCATTTGACTAGGAATTGATCATTTCCATGCCAAAGGTGGTGGTCTCTGATTTCTTCAACTTCCCATTCATCTTTCTTATCGATGATGATAGGCGTGGGTCGAGAGTGGGTTCTTCCAGGGAACTTGGAGTCGTCATTTGGGTGGAATCGTTTGACAGCAGAGGCGTGGAATACTGCAGTATTGCGGCGGTACATGCGTCCATCCATCTGGACAGTGTAGTTCTCTATATGTTCGTCAAAGGATAAGACCTTGAAAGGTCCTCACCATTGGGGTTGCAGTTTCTTGCTGTGTCCAACATTGGTAATGAACATGTTTCCATGCACCATGAGCATATCACCTGGCGGAATAGGAACATGTTTGGCTGGTCGCTTCTGAGCAGTAGTGGTACTTCGGAATCGGGCAGCTTTAACAGCTTGGAAGGCATCATTCCGAATTGCTTGATGGCGGTTTAGATGATCGTCGGAGGCAGGAACTCAGGAGTTCTTAAATAGTCTTGTAGGTAGGAGGGGGTATTGGCGGCCAAAGACTGCCTTGTATGGTGACATTCCCAAGGTATCTGAAAATCTGGCATTGATATATGCGGCCAGTTCAACAAGGGCTGGTTCCCAGTTGGTTTGTCGTTCATTGATCATGTTCCTAATTCCGGTCTTAACTTGGCGGATTTTTCGTTCTACTTGGCCATTAGTCTCATGGTATCCAGGGGCCGCCATAATGTAGTTGATTCCGAGGGAGGTCAAGGTTTGCTTCCAGAATCTGGCGGTAAAGTGGGGATCAGCATCACTGACAATAGATAAGGGGTACCCATGGGGGGTAAACAGGTATAGTTGGAGGTTATTCCAGGTGTCTTTGGAGGAATTGGTAAGCTTCATTGGTATGAGCCTTGTGTATCCAGAGAATCGATCCACAGCTACCAAGATGGTATCATATCCTGCCGACTTGTTGAAAGGTCCTGCGAAGTCGACGGCATAGGATTCGAATATTTCACATGGTAGTTGGAGAGTCTGTGTTTTCCCTTCAGGCAGTTGTGTTCGCTCCTTGTTTGCCTGACAGAGTTCGCATTGCTTGATGAAATCGCGGATGTCCTTTCGCATTTCAGGCCAGTAAACATATTCTGAAGTATATTGGAGGTTGCGATCCGCACTATGGGGTTCTTTGTTGTGGATTTCGGTGATAACATATTCCCTAATAGTCATTCCATTGAACATATGGCCTTTCGGAATGTATAGGCAATGTTCACCATAACGGGTTCTGTTATAGACCATTCCGTTCAATATGTTGTAAGGGGCGAGGTCTCCATGCCTGGAGCTATCCATGGCTTTGAAGTAAATTGGGTCATGGCGGTATCCTGCTATCATTTGGCTTCGGAAAGAGGAGGTTAATTCTTCTGTGGTTGATCTAACATCTCGTTCATCCTCGATTAGGGATCCTCTTGTTGGTTCGATAGAGGCTTCCTCTTCCTCAAAGGTTTCATAGAGTTGATGACGATGCTCGGGAATAGTAGGGGGTATGACCGAGACAATGGTTTCATTGTTGTATACTTGTAAGGGTCCACCATATAGTGGTCATGAATCGATTATGGGAGGAGAGGATAGTGGGGCTGACTGTGGGGGGTGTAAATAGGATATTGCATCCACGTAGGCTGCTGCTTATTCGAGTTCTTCAAGACCTTGGTATCATGTTGGAGCAGGATTAAGGATATGAGGAGATTGGGTTGATTCATTTTTATCGATTTTCTCTTCTGCTCCTTCTGCGGTGTCGAAGCTGGTATCTTTGGAATCGTCAGCAGGCATATAGTACAGTCGCTGGTGTCTGTTGCTGAACTTAATCTCAGTCTGGTGAAAATGGCAGGTGTCGTGATAACAGTGGGACCAGTGGAGTCTGCTTTGTTCAAGCTCATGAGGAGGGGTGCTGCGGAGTGTGCAATTGTCTTTTCATTCTTCATCAATGTCCTTTCCTGGTTCCGTTCTGGCAGCGCTGTACATGGTGTAAGAGAAAGGATTGGAGGGAGTGGCAGAGCTGGCGGTAGCCATCGATGGTTCTTGTTCATGCAGGAGGTGTCGTAAGGGCTGTCTTCGCTTTATCTTGTATGGTCATGAATAAGAGGAGGATCTGCGAGGTCTTGATTCTCATATAGGCGGGAGAGAGCATCAGCTAAATAGTTCGTTCTTCCAGGGGTATAGATGATTTTTGCATCGTATTTGCTGATTTCGCCTATCCATCTTGTTCTTCTCCTTCCCGGTATTCTTTCTGTTTTTAGATTAGTGAGAGGTTGGTGGTCGGTAACAATAGTGAAGGTATTGCCCATCAGGATGTGGTTGAAAGCGGCGAGAGCATCAATCACAGCAAGGGCTTCCTTGTCTGCTGTTCCATAGTTCATCTGTGAGTTAGTGAACTTCCTGCTGTGTAATGCCACCGGTCTTGCCGTTTCATGGGAGGCCCCTTGCCCAACCCATGCCCTAACTCCAACATCCGATGCATCAGTAATTAGCCATATCGGTTCTGGTTTACTATAATCGATAGGTTGAATAACGTTGGCGTTTTTAATCAACTCCTTGATGTTGGTAAAGGCTTGGTCATGAGTGTGGGTCCAGACAAAGTCTGCATTGCCGGTAAGGTCTGTGAGCGCCGCTGTCACAGTGGCGTGGTGTGGGAGGAACTGGGAAATATAGTTGACTAGTTCTAGGAATCGCATGAGTTCCTTTTGATTCCGGGGTGTCGACCATTCCGTTAAACAGGCTATTTTTCCTGGGGCTGCATGTATTCCTTCATCATCTATAACATGTCCTAGGATATCGAGTTTATCGGCAAACAGAATTGATTTGTTTCTGCTAGCGTAAAATTTAACTTCCCTTAGTTTGGTACAAACCAATCCTATATGGTAGGCATGTTCTATTTCGGTGTTCGAGAAGATGAGAATATCATCAATGTAGACCCAAACAAAATGGTAGAGGTATTCGCTTAGGAGGTTTTCCATAATTCGCATAAAGGTGGCTGGCGCATTCATATCACCTTGTAACATAACTCGGCTAATGAAACTTCTGAAGGGTGTTTTGAAACTGTTATAGCGTTCGCTTTCTGGATCTAACCTTGTTTGGAAGTAGGCATCGCTTAGGTCAATCTTACTTCGGAATCTAGCCCGTCCAACTGCATTTCGGATCTGGGTTTGGTTTGGGATAGCGGAGCTGTCCATAACCGTGTTTTCGTTCCATAGCTTGAGATCAACCAAGGGGCGGATTCTTTTGCCATCTGCTTTGGGTTCAACAAACATAGGAGCGGCACCTGGGGCTTCTGCCCGGTAGATGACTCCTCTTCTTTATTGTTGGTTGATCCAATCACAAAGTGGGCTTTTGTATGCGTCAGGAATTGAGTAGGTGGGTTGTTTCTTGAGATTAGAGGGGTCTCGGAGGCGAATATGATGGTTCACCTCTCTCATAGGTGGTAGTTCTTCGGGTATTTGATCAGGGAAAACATCAGAGTAATTATCCAATAGTTGTTAGGCAGTTGCTTCACAGACTGCGGCTCGGTACTCTCCGCTTGTTGGCTTGCATGAGGCTCTGACCTTCTGCTCTGGGAAATCGATGGTTGAATCCCCACACTTGATTATAGCTTCGTGGCGGTTCAGGAATGGCATACCTATTAGGGTATCGTATTTGGCTAAATTTCCAACCAGCATTTCCTGGGGGGGTAGGACTGCAGAACCAAGTCGAATGGTCGCACTACAGGTTTTATGGCTTGTGGATCGTGATCCTTTTACTGCCATATTCACTCGTATGGGTTGGTTAAGGTCTCGAGTTGGGAGTTCATGGACAGAGACAAAGGCATTACTGATCATATCTCTTCCGATTGCGCCAGTGTCGAATTGGACTCGAGCCTTTTTACTATTGATCAGGATAGTACCTTCCAGGGCGGTGTGTGCTTTGAATGTAGCCGGAGGTCGAACACTGTTGCATTCTACATCGATATATCCAATATGGATCTCTTCATATTCGCTGGATTAGGTATTATCGCTTTCCACGTTGTTGGCCGATGCCTCATGCTTAATTGCCTTTCCTTTCCCTTTCTTCGTAGGACAGTTCTTTGCCATGTGTCCTGTTTTTCCACATTCAAATCATTCCCCTTTTCGTCGTCACGATTCTTTGGAGGATATTGTTTTTTTCTTGAAAACCCGTGGGGTATTTTCTTCAGAGTTTCTGGAGGCTTTGTGCCGTGGCTGGCTACTCCTGCTAGAGGATGTCTGTGTTTTGTAGGCCTTGGTCTCATGGAGAATGGCGTCCTTTCATTCTGCTCTTGCAATTATTACTGCAATATCATCGCCGCCTTCCTCCAGAGGTTCTACTTCTCGCCGGAGGGTAGGGTGCATAGTGTCGTAGAATCGTCGCTTCAGGATGTATTTGGAGATACTTCCTCTCTCCATTCGGTCCTTATACATCATCAGGTCCGTAGCCACATCGGTGATTCGCTTGACATGCATTCCGTTAACTTGCTGGAGCTGGTTGAATTTGTTCTATAGGAGGTCGTTGGTTATAGAGAATTGGAATCGTCCTTTCAGGTAATCAAGAACTATAGTTCCTCTTAATATTACATTTCCACTGTATTCCTTATAGCATTGATGGTATGCGTTGGTTGCCTTTCCTTCGCAGAATAATCCAATGATAAATCCGGTTGTAGGGTCTTCCACATCCTTTCCTTGTAAGAGTAGGAAGTGTGAGAGTTCCGTCACCCATCAGTCAAAAGCTTCTGGTTTGAGGTCTTTTCCTTCTCCTGTGAACTTTGCTGGGAGGCGGAGTTTAAACTTAGGGGGTTCAAATGCTGCGGGTACCTCCTCTTCTTCAGGCCTAGCCCGAGATTTTCCTCTTCCAGAAGGCCCTCCTCCTGTGCTAGCCATATCTGATTCGCTACTGGATTCGGGGTCAATTGGAGGTTCAAAGGAAGGTTTCTTTGCTGGAGTAGAAGGGAATTCTCCTAGAGGTTGTGTATCTTCGGTGTTTGCAGGATCGCCCGGCTCTTTAGCAGTGCGCCGGGGTTGTTTCTTTCTTGTAAGGTCTTGCCGTGGGATTTGCTTCCCACTCCTGGTCGTCAAAGACTCTATCTTGGGTTTGAGATGAAGTCGAATGTGCCGTGATTCTGCTTCTTCTCTCCGCTAGCGTTCTGAGGTGGATATCGATAAGTTGATCAGGCCTCAATCTGGGGACAGGTTCTTAACCACTTGCTGAGGTTAAAAAAATGTAACGTGTTCGCAAGGTGCTAATCACGTTATCGGTAAAGGATACGATAGTTGGCAGGTGGCCTGCTCTTCTGGAGAGGAGGCGAGAGCTGAGAACTAAAGTAGGCTTCGAGAGTGTACTGAGAAACAAAGAAGTAACCGTTCAACCAAGTATATTGAAATACTGTCTGTCGAAGTCTGCCTTTTCTATCGTAGAAACAGGCGGTCTTTAAATACACAAATCTGTTCATGTCTAGCATGAACGAAACTAATCAAAGGTATCAATCGATACACTTTGGTAAAACTCCTTAAGTATCAAAGCGATACTTAAAACACAACATAAAACAAAACCAAGTATCAAACGATACTTAAAACAAACCAAGTATCAAAGCGATACTTAAAAAAAAACATAAAACAAAACCAAGTATCAAACGATACTTAAAACAAACCAAGTATCAAAGCGATACTTAAAACTAAACATAAAACAAGACCAAGTATCAAACGATACTTAAAACAAAACATAAAACAAAACCAATAACCAAGTACCCATACTGGTTACATCAAGGCTACTAGTACATGTGAGGCTCCAGCTGAGGAGTCTCTCATTGAAAATTCGGAGGCTGAAGAGAGCCGGTTGAGTCTTGATAATGAAGAGGAAGAGGTAGCCACATCAGGTTCATGCAATTCGCATGGGACCAAGAGGTTCTCTAGAAGTACTTTGTGGCGTAGAGCATATAAAGAGAAAGAGTAAGAGAGACAAAGGGAGATGGAGAGAGAAAATATTGAGGATAGTTGGGAGGATATTGAACGGCAGGTGGAGGAGAAATCACCAAGAGTCAGTAAGGATATATGAGTAACTATGCTCAAAAAGGATATGATTTTTGCTATAAAGAGTGGTAATTAATACTAAAATAAAAATGGAAAATTAGGAGTGGTAGATATCCAAGCAGTACTGAAATGTAAAAAGAAAATTGCATACTCATTGCAAGACCTAGAACGATACTTCCAAGTTCTCCAATTTATGAACTGGTAGCTCAAGTATCCTGATCTGCTAAGGAAGAAAGCAGCAGTTAATACTGCAGTTTGTTGGGGGCAGGGAAAGCATACAGCAGAGAATATTATTCGCTGGGAAAAGAGCTGGATAAGGACCAGAACAATTACAATGAGTCAAAGAGGAAAGCATGCAAAGTCATAAAGCATGTTGAATGATGAAGGAACACTCATTGCCGTACGGGAGTACTTGGACAGTGCTGATGAAGGTACTTCTCTGCAAACCTTCTTTATTTGTCCCTTATATCTTATAACTAATAGAATAATAAATTACTTAATTGCAATATCTGGCCAAGGACTTGCGAAGGCAGTTACCAACTATTGGGCTCAGCGGACAAGCCAACATGATGCAGAGATACGAGTAGCCTGTGTCTACCAGGCACTCATTGAGAAGTATACTTGGGGTAAAATGAGTATCACAGCTTCAACTGCAATTAAATGGTTGAAGAAACTAGGGTTTGAGTGGAAGGAAGTCAGGAAGGGGGTGTATATTGATAGCCATGAGAAGCTAGAGATAGCTTTCTACCAACAGCATCACTTTCTTCCCTAAGGGAAGAAATTGGAAAAACGAATGCCAAAATGGTTGCCTTCAGGAGAGCTTGATAATACCCCTTTACATGCCAATGAGCAACTATTACTTCCTTGTGCACATGATGAATGCATATTTCATTCAAATAATAGTGTACATCATCTTTGGATACATAAAGACAAACATCTTATTCGGAAAAAATCATGTGGCCAAGGCCTCATGGTATCTGATTTCATTCTCCCCTGCAATCGGCTTGAAATACCTCCAACTATTCCACTCCCACCAGCATTAAAAGAAAGGGAGATAGAACCAATTCCAGGACTAAAAATCAATCCTCGACAGGCAACTGAATACATCAAGGTTGGGAAAGGATCCTGGTAGAATGGTGAAAATCTAGTCAACCATGTATTGAATGTTACTATTCCAATTTTTGAAGCAACATTTCCTAATGCCCAAGCATTATTCCTCTTTGATCATGCAACCTCACATACAGCAGATGCATCTGATGCTCTTCAAGTAGCCAATATCAATATGGATCCTAGTGGTAAACAACCACAACTTCGAGATGGTTGGTTCTATCAACCAAATGGAGCAACTCTATATGTTCAGAAAATGAGCTTTGCTTTGGATGATTTGACAGTACCAGAGAGGTGGCGTGGAATGCTTAAAGGATGTAAGAGGATTTTGCAGGAGCGTGGCCTCTGGCCAGAAGGAGGATTGAGGCTTGACTGTAAAAGCAAGAAAGATAAAAAGAATAGAAACCATCAGAGTAACTCTTGCTATACCAGACAGCTGCTCTCAGTACAGCCAGATTTCATGGAACAAAAGTCACGCCTTCAGGAAGAAATTGAAAAAAGGGGCCATTTATGTTTGTTCTTTCCAAAGTTCCATTGTGAACTAAATTGGATTGAATACAGGTGGGGGAGGGCAAAATGGTTTACAAGAAAGAATTGTCAATACAATTGGCCTTCACTAATTAAGACAGTTCCAAAAGCCTTACAGGAAGTACCACCCCTTTTGCTTCTTAAATACTGGTGGAAAAGTAATCGTATACTTGATGCCTACTATACTGGCTTGTGTTATGGTCCAGATCAATTTACAAAAACTGTATATAAGAGTCATCGTCGGGTTCCCTTTACACAGGATCCTTCTTGAGTAGACTTATTTTTTCCTTTAAACCTATTTCATCATTCTCATATAACAAAAAATCTCTTAATTATATTATATTCCTGCTCTAACGACTGTTTTGTATTGTACATTGCTGGGAGGTAAACGGCATTTCACTTTGCCCTTAGAGTCTTGGCAATTCTCGGCTCAATTCCGGTCAGTTGCAACGGAATTGCTGTTTCACCGGAGGACCCACCTTTAGGCGCTTTCCACCGTATCTATCTCCTCCTCCTCCACTTGCCGCCTCTCCCTATAAACCCACCACCACGATCTTTACCGCGACCACGACCCTCAATGCCTTAAGAAACGATTGCCGAGGTTGCCCTTATTGGTAAATTGGATCGGCAACTTCACTTCTCCTCGCCCCCATCGCGCCATATATCGTTCCCGGGCTCGTCGGTGGTTCACTCTCTCAAGAACGAGCACCTATAACCCTGTACACCAATCACCAGCGCAAGATGGAAACGCCTGTAACACCCTACCGACCGATCCCGCTATACCGAAGCCAGTCACCCCCAACTATTAACCAAGCGGGGATTTAATAGACGCTAAGAATTACACAATTGTGCTTGTAAGTCTAGGACGGGGGTTGAATTGGAGTCGGCTGAAAGCAATAGCATACAAGGAAGCATTTTAAAAGGTAGAAGCATGGCAGGAAGACTCGGGAAATATTCGCTCTTGCAGCATTTTTTTTTTTCTTTTTCTTTTTCAAGGAGCACTGAAGGGGTGGGAAAGGCTTTGCCGGGTGGCTAGGCATCAAGGCCAGGCGAAAGGGAATCCTCAAGCGCTGAATTGGTGACCTTATCGGTTTCGAGGAGGTTGCTCCATGCTGCTACGCTTACAGGACATTCTTGTCAGGGAGTGTGTGCTCCCGACCCTTTGATTTTTCACTCTCCAGGTGGAGCGAGATAGCAAATTGGTAATAGAGCTTTTTTTTTTTTTTTTTTTTTTTTTTGTTGACTGTTTGGAGGCTCCATGACACCTGGTCGAGGGGCGGGTAGACTATTGGCCCGAGCGCCCTGACTAACCCATTAAACTCTGACAATAAGCCTCAGCCGCATGTGCACACTTAGTGTCCGTTATATTACGGAATTAAAATATTGCTCCCAGTGGAATATCACTTTATTTATCCGTCGTTAGCATTCTGCACTTAAATTAGGCTCCACATACTTGTACCTTGCTCCTCTCAGTGTACCCCACCATCCTATAACGTTAAGGATACTGGGATGCCGCCGCCAACGTGGTCGTTACTTGGGGCAGAGGGTGGAACCAGGATGCTTATTCCTAAGTGGAAGGCATCTACGGTACAAGAATTTAAGCATGGAGATTCCTACGGGGTTGGTTCGTTCCGTTTGTTTATCAAGCTTCCGGAAAAGATAAAGGCAGGGCTGAAATCATGAAACATCACTCATGCTGTCTCCAGCTGTCTTCAATGTCCTAAATGTTGCCCTAGTATCCCTTGCTATCACCTGTATGTAGCCCTACTCCTCCCAAGAAAGAATACCCGGAAATAGGGATTATTGGGAAAAGAAAAAGAAAATCTTTGCGGATCTGAGCGCTGATAATGAATTCACCTTCTCCCTGTTTGTGCTGTCATATGATACCACACCTATTGCATGAAACGAGTACCCCTACCCTCGGAACCCGTTGTCTCACCCTGTAGAGTCCGTCGTCCCCTGCCAAAGGCGGCGTTCCAGTCCCGTCCAGGGATCTTTTGCGATCCCGACAGCTGGAACCCGCCGGGCTCCCCGATCATTGGGAACACAGGTTCTGCGTGGGGTGTGCCTGGCTGGGAGTTTGCATGATGTCTGGAATGACGGCAGTAATAACAGGGATATTGAGGTTGGACGGCCAGCCAGCCTGGGTTCATAAATGGGAAACTCAGGCGGGATGAATTGTCATTGGTCACAGATAGCTTTGCCTATTCTTTCCTCACAAATAACTCGGGCCCAAAACGACAAAATCTGACCCCGTTCCGGAGAATAAAAATTGGTCCGACCACAGCTCAACCCCCGCCCCTACGGAATCCGTCGATTTTGTACAGCGGGCACTTTTTCCTTGCGTTCCCAAGTTTGTATAGTCTGATAACTGCCTCGGTGATACAGTGTAGATTCATGATGCGTTCTCAAGGGGCCATGGGGGGGCCCACGGACCTGGCGGGGGGACTCCCGTCTGACTGCATTATTTGGTCAGACTGCGGGCCTTACACAGGGTGAGGCGGTGGTGCCCGCCTGTATGCGTCGGACAACCGGAGAGGCTGAAGGACCGTGAGGAACAACGGGGATGTCATGAGTGATGTTTCATGAACATACCCCTACTACCCGCTATTGCGGGAACTGAATTGAGCAGTCAAATTGAATGATTGCACTAGTCCTCATAGTTTAAACCACAAATCCGTTCCCTACTCAGATCTTATCAGCTGCCCTTGATAATGATTACTTTGTTCGCATTCTCCGATCCTGGGGAGCATTGCCGGGGAACTAGGGCAGTATGTATGTCCTGTTACTCTATACTTGCGCCTTACAAAAAGTTTCCGGAAATGTGGAGGTTAGCTTGGCGCAAACCCTGGCGGGGTCCCCAAACTAAAAAAGGTGTCAAGCCTAGTCTCCACATTTCCGGGAAATTTTGAAACGCGCTAGTATAGTATAGGAGAGTATTTGTTGAGAGAACCAAGGTAGGTGATGCTAGGAATATGTGGGTCCAATTTTATAATGCTTGTCTAGAGTTTTGGGTAAGTAGTTCCAGAATCGCAAAGTCCCATTCCACCCCAAGCCCCGAACCTCTGTGGTACCATGTGCCCGCAATGGCAGACCTCTAAGCCCAAATTTGTGCTTCCATAGGATAATACAATGTCATCTTATTGATTTTTTTTTTTCCCCTTTGATTTATTGTGACAGCTTTTTCTTGATTATGTGTGGTTGTATATTCCGATGGGTTTGGTTGCGGCAGAGGGTTTAGGAGGCCAGGGTGGACCCGGACTTTGGGGCTCAGGAAGGGTAGTAGTGTGGATATATAATTTAGGCCCTGTTTGGTAAAAAATGGAGCTATCATATAAGAAATGGTTCCATTTCAAAACAGTTTGAGACCTGAAATAGTCATCTTCCATTTCTTCCCATTGGTTCCCACCTATCTATTTGGATGGAAATGGCTCCATTTATGCAAAACTGTCACTTGCCCTAAGAAAAACTTTTTCCCACAATCCTTAGCTTATTTACTTGTAAGTTTTTCTTCTTCTTGATAAATAGATACTACTGACATGGATCCAATTTGCATGTGTCACTGTACAATTGCGGTATAAAGTTAGTAATCTATATTGTTGAATAGCTTGTGGTAAGAGTTCTGAGTATGAACCACTAATAAATGGAATTCTCATGTAGCATATTGTCCTATTATACAATTTCTTCAACTATATTTTATACAGATATGAAAAATTTCATTTTATTAGGGTTTGGGGGAGAACAGTTCTAGTTGAAATGGTTTAGTTTGGTTATTAGAATGGAATGGTCGATAGGTTTCTGATTTGCCAAACACTAGTTGCGATCCAAAAATTTGAAATGGAGGGAAATGGTCACTTTGTATGGGGAAATGAAATGGCTCCATTTTTGCCAAACAGGGCCTTAGTGGTGTAAAAATGAAGGACGGCGAAGAAGCTGAATAGAGCTTCCTTCTCATAGGGTGCGTTTGAAAGGCATCAGGTGGGCACCACCGAGCATTGTCCAAAGATGCCCTTATGTCGTGAATAGGAATGTAGGACCCATTAATTCTTTCTATAAATTCCGTAGTGCATGTCCAAGTGAGGAATCTAGTGCTTCAGATTGCATTTCCGGAATCGGTATCTGTGGTGGATGTTGTAGTATCATAGATGTAGTATCGTAGGGTTCCGAGACTCCTTACTATGCCACCTACCCTCGAACCGACACCCTGCAGAGTCCCCAGACCACTGATATAAACCAGGGGCTGTCAGGAGATGCCCCCGGTCAGGATCTGGTATCTCAAGCGGACGGAAGATTTCTCTCATCCAGAATGAATCCTCTCTGGAAATGATAAACTATACCGGGTGAGCGGTTCCGGTGCCACACAGACCGTAGGGCTGGCATAAACAACATTCTACAAACAATCCCTCCTTCTCCATTAGTGAGTTTGAGCCATGCCAATTGGTCGGGACTAGGGCCCTCAGCTTGGATTGAAAACTTGAGGTAGGTACTGGGGCCTTTCACCAAAATCAATCCGAACCGCGGTCCAAGAGCGTATGATAGCACTCTTGGTGGCAAGTTTTAGCAAAAGCCATGACCTAACAAGGTGAGATACCATTTCGCAGTCCTCGTCGCCCTGAGAGCAAGGCCACAGCCGACTATGCAGATGTGGATGAACTCGAAGAGCATGGAACCACCTACCCCCCCCCTTTAGCTCTATTTTATGTCATTTCCTTCCCTAGGTTAATGGTGTTGTGGGGTGTCCGCTCATGTCGAATTAAGAACCTTGTTGTGTGCCTTGTTACATGATCCAATCTAGGTCAATATGTCTTTGCAGAGGTCAATAGCTTCGAGAAATCACCTGCGCGAAAGGATTTATACTTATAAATGACAACGCACAATACGTGCTACAAACAAGGATCACAGGATCTGCCAGCTAGCCACATGCCCGATAGATTGTCCTGGCGACACCGTGGGCCCGACGCTCAAAAGACTTGTATTAGATAAACCTGTAATACGGTCAGTCTCCTTCCCCAGTCCTTCTGCCAAACGCCTGGTACAAACCCCTCCCGGGGAGGGCTTCCCCGCTGCCAACAGACTCCAGGGGTAGTCAGAGACAGTCCTCAACGAGGTCGCTTGAAAACCTGTCAGTATCGCTGACGGGTAGCTTAAACTAGAAACTACTAGCAATAGCAACAAGCCAGCCATGGCGGGGACCGGCCGTTGCGGCGTTAGTGGTGGCTATTACGGGGTTCCTCGCAACCCCGACAAGGCGCCGTAGAGTGTGTAACCCGAGTATGTTGTTGTACTCGCAGTGTATGAGGGATTTCTTTGCCTGGGCATGCCTTAGAATTAGGGTAGGTTGTAGGATTGAGAGCAGATAAGGGATAGGTTGATGGTGAATGGCTAAACGAGTTGTTGCCTTCCTCACTCCATTTCCTAGGTTGGGGTTTGTTGTGCGAATTGTTTCCACTATTTTGTGCACTGTTTGCCCAATCTTGAAAACAGAGTCGATGGTTCTTGCCCAAGGCTGTTATGTTAATCGGAGTGTTTATTCCGGTGATGGATTCACCTGTGCGCTTAGGTAATGTCTCCACGGGCGGGTTTAATGTGCGATTTCAGATTGCCGAAAGCACGATTTAAGATCATAACCGTGATGCGCCAAACGGCCCACCGAGTGTCTGAAATGCACAGTACTCGTACAACTTTTGCCAATTTTTAGCTGCTACTCCATAAGGAAGGTGAGTAATCGATGCCCGCTTCAATGTATCTTTTGGATACAAAAACCCTCATCTTGGCGAGTACCACAGCACCGTAATGAGATCATTGACCACTACTCCATCACCCTAGGAGACCCGGGGGTAATCCATTTTCTTGATCTTTTTTTTTTTTTTTTTTCCAAGAAAGCTCGTTGGATTCTACCAGGCGGTGTCATTGAAAGGCAGCACAAGAGCAGGGACCGAAGCGGGCAGATATCGGGTTGAGATTTCGGTGTTTGTTATTTATTAGAGCGAGGATAGAGAGTAGAAAGAAAGATAAAGGGAAAGGAAGCGATGCCTAGATATAAGCTTATACACAAGAGGGTGACTCATCAAGTCACCGGGTGTCACTCGAGTCGGCAGTTTCTCGGTGTATGATACAAACACGATTTCTAACAGGTGTCTTGGCTATTATATGTCCTCAAGCTATGCTATGCATATTGCCAATCCCACGAAGAGTGATATGACATGACGCTGCACACCACTCCTCCCTGGTTCCACTTCCATCCATCGGGCCATCCCCTTCTGGATCTTGACTACCCTCCACATCCGACGAACTCACCCTGGCGCGCCTTCCACGGAGAAAAGTAACAGTCCTTCCCCAAAACTACCAGAGTATCACGACTTCACTCTCACCACAAATGAGAAAATCGCCTCCACTACCACTAGAAGCGCACGAGTACTCACTCGTGTCTTGGCGGTTGGATATCCGGCAGGGGCATAAGTGCTATTGCCGAGGATCGGTTGGAGATGGACCTGGGTTTTTTCGGTGGGTGAGATGGGTGTGGTGGAGTTTAGTTCGGGTTAATGTCTTGATCTTAGGCATGTTCGGGGTAAGGGAGGTGTTTGGGGGGAATGGAAGCTTTTCTAACATCTATTTGGGGTTAGACCGCACGGAGTGGAGGTGGCTGAGTGAGGGCCTATGGACCAAAGGGTGGTGGTTGCTGGGCCCGCTTATCTTATGCAAATCTAGTATCATAGATCAGCTAACCATGCATATTTGACTATACCCAAAGCAAAAAAAACAAAAAAAGCACACACCCAGCTGTTTCAAAATCCATAAGCATCACTTTTCAGCGGATATGTCAGTCATGGATAGTGATCAAAAGGATTGTGCAGAACTGTCAAGAGTTATCATGTGATATGAATTTTATTTGAAGCAATCAAGCGAGCAAACGTCTAGTACACCCCCCAGGGACGCCCAACAACATCCAACAAGAGACACAAGTTGGAGCACAAACGAAAGCACACCTACAGAAGTAGGGTACACATAGAGTTTGTCCAAAACAACAGCCACTCGTACGAGCTATCCGCCCGGGAAAGCCGAGCGCCACAATGCAAAGAGCCGAAAACAACAGTAGAATAGAAAAAGCGGAGATAAATGAATCTTCTAAAGGCACACATAGTCTAATACCTCTAATTCAAGCACCCGTAACGTGATAAGAGTCATTCATCGTCGTCATCCCTAAAGGCATCGTTGAATACCAACGGCCCTTCCCCCCTCTGGGCGCGCCAGAAATTGGTAACGGACAAGACCTCGTCGTCGACCAACCACCTCCACTTGTCAAGGAATTCCGGTTCAAATTCGAAGCTCTTCGTGTCCCAAGTCAACCTCCCCCAAATCTTCAGATATCTTTCGATATCTGTGCACAGTTCGTCTTCGTCGACAGTTCCGGGATCGGAACCAAGCGCGCACAAGAGACTATCGCGGAACCCGGAGAAGGGAATGATGTCGACGTAGGGGTGGTGGGGAACTTCAAGTTGTAGGCTAGTGGGTGCTAGGTGGGGGGCGCGTTGATCCAGCTGTGAAATCCGGGAGTGAAGGATGGACATGCGTGTGGATAGAAAGGGTGATAGTGTATCGTCCTTGACATATTCTTCTGCCGTGACGCCGAGGATGGAAAGATTCCAGAGCACGGCGGTGTTGACGGTGACGCTATTTATGGAGATCGGGTGCGTGTCTGTAGATAGTGTGTATGCTGCCTGGGAGCGGAATCCAATAGCCTTCAACCCAGATTCGATCTTTGGGTTGGCCATATGCGAAATATTTGCGCTGGAGGAATGGGAAGGGCCAGGCCGATTAGAAGCGAGTGAAGAGTTAGAGGCTCCGCTGGAAAGGCGCTGGGTAATAGATACGGAAAAAGGGTATGTTATTGCCATGGACTGCCAGTTCCCATACACCTCTTGCTGCTCCTTCGTAAGGTTGCGCTCTGGACGGGAGCCAGCGGGGATGGGATCTTCTACGCCTTCTGGTGTACTGGTCCCTTTTTGGAGCTTAGCCGCTTGGTTTTCTAGCTCTGTGATACGGATGCGCTGCTTCTGACCTACACCATCCACCGTTGTCAGTTGTTTCCGACGGGAAAAAGGGTCGTAGGGGTGGTTGAGGTGGTAGGGGGGACAAGTAGATAGGGGGGTGGAAGTCAGACTGACGATAGACTCGCTGGGCGATCCTGTTCTGAAGCTGCCGCCTCCTCTTGGGGTCAGTTGTGACTTCCAATTCCCTTTTGACATCTTCGGTGGACAGATGAGCAGAGCTTGAGGACCCCTCCATTGTAGCTAGAGAGTGCTTGGTGGCGGTGTTTAGTTGAATGAAGGGTACAGAAGCTAGCTGGAAGCGTACGCTTTGAAAACCTGATGGTGGAGGATGGGACGGGATAGTCGTTGGTGATATATAGGGCACTTGATGAAACCCCCTAAACTGATATGCAAGTGTCCAGGATGCGTTTCGGCAGTATCGAATACCCTTTCTCTCCGGAATCCAATGCTCTAAATACCCCCAACACCCTATACCAAACGGTGGGAGAATCAGATGAACTCCCCCATCCCTTGCACTTACTGGCTTCTGTCACTCGGAGGTAACACAGCAACTTTTGAGTGCCGGGATAACTATTTACCGCCGTTGCCCTTCCGGATGATACATTCATTACGTCAGTTCGCCAAAAGCCCTTTGATCTGGGGCTCATACGCCTGATTGTACTGCCCTCTTAGCCTCAACGTCCCTCAGATGTTTCTCCCTACAGTGTTGGCAGCGGGGAGCTGGCTGTCACGTCGAGAGCTCAAGGACATCATAATCGCAAATAGCCGGGGGGCACCCAACACGAATTAGACCGACCGCGATCCACCTCGCTCCCATTTCCCCATTTTCGAGGTGAACGTTGTCGATTTCAGCTCTCTTCTGCAGGTATGATATTATGTAAACTTTCTCAGGGATATCAAGAGAATATTTCCTCCGTAGAAGAACCCCATGTGCAATTCCTTTCCGTTTCCTGTATTGGAAATTGTGCCCTTTCATGGAGAGCCTTGCCCTATTTACGGTTGAGCGTCTGCTGATCGCGAACAGAGTAGGGGATACTTTGGCACCCGCCATGCCAGTAGACATTTCAGTGCGAATCCCGCCCGCACCGTAACCTGGAACTTAGGTGCACTTTGCGAAGCCCGATTTTGGAGAAACTTCGAGGGACGCCGATGTGGGGGGGGGGAAGTGCATATGCAGGAACGGGGAAGTCAGTAGAAAAGGAGTCAAATCGTTTGGATCCTGTAGCGGCAGCATCTTCCGTTTTTGTTTTTTCTTGCGATGAAAATAAATCGAAAAGAACATTCTGGCATATTCCGGTGGGGATGATGGCCGAGAGCCTCAATCGGGGTGAGGGGTGGAGGGGCTCTTCCGTTGGGTAGCGAGGGGGTAAGCACAGCGGGTAAGCAAACAATATCCAATCTAGATCCGGGAACTGTAGGTGCTATTCAGGTCGCTGTACTACGAGATTATTGTCACTTGGAAACTCGAGGCTCCTGTGCATACCGCGAGCTTTTGCTTGGTCTGTCTCACTCCTAGCTTCACTACGGTGGCCCTTATTGATGGTTTGTGAGTTCCAGTATGGAACTCTTGACCAAGCTCGGCGAGTTTCATAGACGCGACTAACGCTAGTCTTATCACTCTTGCACTCCCCACCTAAGTTGCGGAGTCCCCAACGCCATCTGAATCCTTAGTTCAAGTGACAGGGTAGAAGTATCTAAAGTAGGAACGTAACAAGCACCTTGCGGTTTCTCCGGCTGTTGTTTTAACCCAGGTAGTTCGTTTCCAAGAATAACACCGCAACGACCCACAAAAAAACACTACTTTTTGAACAGCACTAAAATATTCTCCCATAATCTAAGATATGGAATACCTATGATCTTACATTTAAATTCCTTAGAGTCCATAAACTATTGTTATTCGTGAGCTCGAGCGCAGTTTCCTTTTTTTTCCTTTTTTTCCTTTTTTTTTTTTAGTGAGGCGGTGAGAATCCATGGAAGACGGGGTAAACTGTTTCATTGTAGGGGGAGTTGCACCAGTTGTTGACAAAATTTAGAGTGGCTGCAGCACACCACACCAGCGTTTAAAGTTTGAATACACGCACTACGCGAGTAGTGCTCGCCAAAAAAAAAAAAAAAAAAAGTGTTTGGACAGCTTAGCACCTTGTTACTTGTCTTGGCTTTATAAATCCTCCAGTACAGTATTGGTACTGTACTCTACAGCTATTGGCAAAAAAAAAAAAAAAAGGAAAAACTAGGGTTGGAAAACAAGGGAACCGATTGGCTCAAGCCACCTATCACTCTAATCAGGTATGTGAGATCTGCCTTGGCCAGGTGACAAACTGCTTACCCGGAAGGGTTAGCATGAAATCAGATATTCGAGTCAACTACATAGGGCTACCCGTGAATTACCATAATTCCGAAAGGAGCAGCATAGCACTGCCACCTTGCTTTGGAGCCCCCACTTTTATAAGGCATTCGGCCGCGGTAAACCACTGCTACGAGTGAAAGACCCCAGCTTTTTCGTCGGTTTTTTTTGTTTTTGCTTTTGTTCACTAATTGTGCGAGGCAGACTCCACCCAATCTCCAGCTAACTCGCGGGTGAGATGCTCCGTTTCTTCGTAAATCCTGAATTCGTCTTCAAGATTCAACGACCTGAGTGCGGAAGGTATCGGCGATTCGAAATTATTTTTGTATCATAATCTACTGCGAAATCCTTTCGGCGAAAGTGGTGGGAATCTTTTATTATTAGTTTTATCAAAAAAAAAATATTTGGCTTTTAATAGAGGATGCTATATAGCCGCATTCGCAAAGTTCTCGTACGCTCCCTTGTACCTCAAGAACTGTGCCAATTAACAAAAAGAGAACACAAAGTGCCTTTAAGCTGACTGTCCTCAGATGTGCCTGTAGGTATATCATACCGTGAAACCTCTACCACAGCCAGTCCTGTCGATTAATGAGAGTGGGAGGGTTGGAAAAGCGTTTCCCCGCGCCTGGGGTACAAGGAAGAGAACTTTGCGGATGCGGCTGTAGATACCTTGGTAAAAATAATATCATATCAGCTGTGAATCTATCTATCCTTTGGAGGTTCGGGGGTTCCAAGCTCCAAATATTCCAACAGGGGATTGAGTGCTTAGTGAGTTGGGCAATAAAGGTGCGCTCATTATGTTAGCATAATTATTGCAGAAGAACGCATGGCAAGGCAAGGGAAGGCAATAGAGCTTAGCGACTTATGCTGAACTTTTTGAAAAGAAAAAGAAAAAAAATGGTTAATCAGCCCACATTGGACTCAATACTTCGCGTCCGAGTATATTACATATGACAAGTGATGCTACATGTTGAGGTTTATGTCATGCGGAACCTTGATTCTCGCCACTCCGGTATCAGGTGGACGTATTTGCAAAAGCCCTTTGTTTGCTGTAATGCACCCCTCATCCTCAATGTTCGCCTCAAAGCCAGCTGGAATAGACAGTCAAAATATCTGGATAAGCAATAGCCAATCTAAAGGCAAGAGTTAACGGGTAAATAGAGTCGATGTGGCAAACAAAAAGTCTGCTGGGCGAATGGGAAATCGAGCAGGGGCTATCACCAAATTTTATCATATAAAACCAGGAAGGATTGGTGTGGGTAAGTAATGTTTTCACGGCCTTATTCGCTCGGGAATATACTGAGAGGTTCTGCAGATGTCGATTGGGAAAAGATTCCCGCGGTATTTTGCACTGGGAGTCGAGGTTATTTCCCTAAATATAGGGACACAGCTATATACTGCAGCTATAGTTTCTATCATCGCCCTATTCTTGTCCCCAAGTAGTCCCCGTAGAGCTGAGGACTGGGTAATGTAGCTGATACCATAACTTTTTTTGATACAGAGGGTCCCGATTCCATGGCCAAAACGCTAGAGGGCACTAGCATATCGATAATATTATATCACAATGTCATCATACCAAAGGTTTGCGTGACAGAGAAATCGTCGCATACCCCCCACACATAGCCTTAGGTTGGGCCATGGTGGTGTTAATCTTGGGGAACACATCGTACCAGCAAGCAAATCAACGGCTAAGGGATCAGCCATTCGCCCTATTATGAAAACTATTCACGTTATACAATTTCCTATCCACACAAAGTGAAGATCCTGGCGCACAACACGCTTCTCTTGCTCCGATCTTATAAATAAGGTCACCCCGGCTCAAATCACGGTATCTCACTCGAACTTACCCCGACCCCCGCCACAAGGCCTCTCCGCTCAAAACCCCGACATAGAGGACGGGAACCAGCACTATGGGTCACGCGCTCCGTGCCTGACTTGTGCGGTCTCATTTTCCGGGCCTTGGGTTCGGTCTCACTCTGCTGGGGCCAGGTGAGTAACACGATATGACAAGTAAACCCCCCGTGTGTACCAGCACCATAAGGCCCAGAGGCCGTGTGGAGCCTTAAATGCTCTGCTGCGAAAGAGACAACAGCACTAGTCCCGTTCTCGCTCAGGGTTGGTTGGCCGGGTCACTCCTGGCGTTCAGGAGGCCCTCTCGGTGCACTTTTTGCGGCGGTTTTGCAAGGTACCGTGCAACACAGACCAACGCCCCAACACGGACAGAAGAATTTATCGGTAGGTACTGCGACACCCGAATAATAAACCCTTTCGGTGGCACTGGACTGCACCGGAACGCACTCCCATGGTGAGGGATCTCGGTGGCCGGAGCATACGGGCATACCGGCACAGCCTACGATGGGGAAAATCGGAAACAGGGGTTAGAAACGGGGAACCCGATTGGTCCGAGCTACCAACGCTCCAATCAGAACTCCAGAACTCCACGTCTCATTTCCAGATTTTCTTTTTTTTCTTTTACCGCAGGCTGTACTCGTACGTTAATCGCATGTTAACCTGCAGGAAGAAACCCTTAATGTGATATTCTCTATCAATGCGAAGAGAATCATCCGCCCAATCATCTGGGGGAGCCATAACTCCCAACGGGGCGGTGGTCGAGGATCCTTTACTCGAGTAGAGATTGAAGCTGAGCGATGTTTCCTTAACTTGGCATGGCTTTCGGGCTGCGGGTTCCCACGTTAAATGAGTAAGTAAAATAGCCAAACATTTTCGACCAAGGATCTTCAGCCTTAGAAGTGTGCAGAGCCTCAAGAGTCCTTCATGCCTACTATTGGTTGGGTGTGGCTTAATTTTGGGAAGCGAGTGCCCGTCAGAAATGGCTTAGGAAGCCTTGTCCGTATCGGAGGGGTGGTATCTCCATGCTGGAGATCTACCAGATGGGAGTAATCTTACGCTAACTGACTCAAGTGGTGGATGCGGTTGGTTTAGCCACCTTTCGGGAGGGTTGTAGCCTCGCTTACCGGTATCATATCAGATGTATGCCAAGACATTTGTATTTCTACACGTGTATCATACTCGTACAGTACGAGCTTGGCGACTAGATATTATCATTAAATTTTATAAGTGACAAGCCCTGTTAATTAATGCCCATGGAGTGATACTAGAAGGAATGATAGTGATCAAAAAGTACTTGCAATTTTGTATGGGTCTCCCATACAAAAGATACATTGCAACCACATCTAATCTGTGCTCTAAGCTCTCAGCCATTCTTGTGGAGTGGCAAAATTCTGATAAAATCTACCCAGAAAGTCTAGGTAATTGCCTACATCATGGCATTAATTTTGTTAG
>NW_003298778.1:297762-348201 GCF_000151645.1 Tuber melanosporum
GGGTATACATGGT
This sequence comes from Tuber melanosporum, assembly GCF_000151645.1. Lineage (NCBI taxonomy): Eukaryota > Fungi > Ascomycota > Pezizomycetes > Pezizales > Tuberaceae > Tuber > Tuber melanosporum. The sequence continues at coordinate 297,776 of NW_003298778.1, forward strand.
ACCGACAGCCTTGCATTGTAACATCGTAAGTATAGATCGGCCACTTTTTGTGTAAAATGGGGGGGGAGGGTCGGTTTCTTTTGTCGCCAAGCTCGTACAGTACTGCACTCGAGTCGCTCTCCTACTTGCAGAGTCCCTTCTTGCGGGGGGGAAACGGCCAATCAGGTCCCCCTCGGAATCCGAGATCTGGAACTGGAATCTCCACCCCAAGCTCCCCTGACCGCTAACACCTCAACACTTTCCGTGATAACGGATTATCCGGCAGTCGGTACTGCCAATCGAGGGAAAGCAACAATCGGTGTGGTGGGGATTCCGAGCAGCGAGGGTCGTACGGGCGAGAGAAGCGTGACAGTGATGAAAGAGGGGGGTCTTGCGGGGGGTGATCCCAGCCGCATTTTGAGATCTGCCGCAAGTGTTCTTTCAATACGAGTATGCTGTCTGTTCGCTCACTCCGTCGGTATGTCCGAAGTCGCGACTTATTCCAGAGCCTCCTGTCAAAGACGCTCTGGTAGTCGTATCGAAAATTTTACCAAGAAATAATAGCCGGTTCCCCTCCTATTTCGCTGTCGCTCATAGTCGGCAAAAGCAAGTGTAACGCGAAAGCAAGTGTGACGTGCCGGACTTTTTCTTCTTCTCCTAAGAGAGGTTTACATAATACTAGTTTTGAACCACGGGAGACACTGGTGATAGAATAATAGATTGAAAATGCTGGAAGGGGAGTCACTGTCAGGCAGATTTCTGCCAAAAGGAAGCGGATGTGGTGAACAGGTACTATCCATATTCAATTGAGATGCTGTTACTGGGTGGCTTTTCATTGCCAGGAGGCAGGCTAAGTGGTTGAAAACTAGTATTATGTAAGCTTGTCTTAGGAAAAAAACACAAAGGCCCGGCGCTCACACTTGCTTTTGCCGACTATTAGTACGAATTTGGTGACCGGACACGACAGTGGGGATAGCAAAAATGATTGAGTCATGGTGAATACATACTAGGGATTGCATTGATTTGCCTAATTCTAAGATATCATGCACGGTTGCTCCCAGACCAGATACGATACCAGTGCATTGCAGCCATGTTTTTGCGTGATCCGGCGGTAGCCACAGGGCAACGCACAATCCTGCTGGTATTCGCTAACATTTACTCTTCAGTTGGCACTTTCTGGCGCATCTTCCCCACCGTGAATCATCTTTGGTTGGAAGTAGTTACTGGAAGCGTCGAACTTTTGGCGTGGGCGACTCGGCTGGGTTTGGTTTGACTTCCATGTGCAGATCAACCAACCCTCGTCTCCATAATTGTGACGCCGGGGGCGGTATCTACTCTACTGCACGGTACTTGCACCTGTCAAGCTCCTTTTTGGGGCTGAGCGCTTATTTGTGCTTTGCGAGTGGTATTCCAGTCTCCGACTTCCTAAGCGACGTTCCGCGAACGTCGGGCCATCCCGGGACGTTTTAGGACCCTAAGCTACTTGTCTCTGGCAATATGTACAGTACAGTGCCCAGGAACAGGGGTTGTGAATTTGTACTCGTATGGGAGCTCAGATATCATACGTACGGAATTTTTGCTATATTTTGCGAATCCCTGTTTCCCGGTACTTATTGCCAGTACTGAAAAAACTGGAATAGTAGGGGGGGTGACCCTAGAACGTCCAGAATTCCCCCCTTCGGATTAAGTGGAGAAAGCCCAGACAAAAGATTATCTTTCAGCCCCCAGACAAATAAAAAGAAAAAAAATACAGCGGACTTTACTAGGAAAGGTAACTCCAACGCTCTCTTTCGAGATTTTCAATTATTCCGGTTCTTACGGTATGCACGTGTAGTACAGCTGCCCACTGGAAATCTTTAGCGGCATGTTTACACCGCCGAGAGTTCCGTCTTATCATACCCGCGACGCCTGCTCGGAGGTGAACCTTGAACTTCGCCCTTTCTTATCCTGGTAAGGAGACTTCGGCCCCTGGATTAGATGTTGTGGTGATACCACAATGGGGGTCTATTCCGCAATCCGTTTATCGCGGTGGGATGATAAGTAGATCAAGTGAAGGCAGGTACGATCTGCCTTTCAACTTCACGGAATCTCACTCGCGCCAATGACGATTGGGGGGCATTTTAACGGCTGGCGAACATAAGTGTCGGATGCCTTGCCACAGACGGTGCTCTGCAACCAGGATTACCGTGGAATTTAGCCCTTATGACTACCTATCCATGCCGTACCAGAACCGTATATCCGTCAGCCTCGTATGGTAAACTCGTTAGCGGGTGCGAAGAGCCCGGCTTCCCCAAGCACAAGCATTTATTCTATATCCAGCAACACTTTCCGTGACATGATGTTTACTTTATACGCTAGGCACCTCATTCGCGGGACCCTTTCGGGAACCTGCCCGAACCAGTAGGGGTGCGGAATCTGGGCGTTTTGCGGGGAAGGGGTTGCGAGGTACGATTCTTACGGCAGACTCGGAGGGATTCAGCCGAGGATCGTCTTGTGCGAAGCAAATTGCTAAATTCCTTTTTTCCAATGTACCGTGCAGTAGCTGTGCTTCTGAGACATGCAGGTATGATGCGGGCAAGGCTACAGCTTTTTTTTTTTGTTGTTGTGCCACGCCGAGTCCCTCTTTGCTTCATCTTCATCCTTCTCTCGCTCCTGTGGCACTCATTGTGCTGGCTTGGGGGGGACAAAAAAATGTGGGGAAGGTGGTATTGAGGTTTCTATTTCGACTTGTCTTATTTTGACGTTACCTAACGTTATGTTATGCTCCTGACGCCACTGCACCGCAGTGTCAGGTAAAGCATAGCAGCTAAAAGCACGGACCAATTTTTGCTTTTTTTCCCATTCCGTTTGCGTCTCCCGACTGCTGTGAATAGATGTATACAATGCGTTCTCTCGGTGTACCGTAAGCTTATGCACGGCACCTGATATGATGAGGGAACAGGATTTGGGCTTGAGCGGTCATAGGGATATGGGTTCTTTGCGGAATATCATGCTTTTTATTTTATTTTTCTGGCTTCCGCAATGAGCTAGTTCGCAAGTCTCTTCGGGCCCCACTCGATTCATTCAGCGAGAGGTGTGCGGGGGGGGCACACTATATAAAGGTTGCATGACGGAAATAGGATCCGTGACATGGGATGGATGGCTGAGTGTGAACTGTTTTCTTCTGCACATTTTCGGTTTCGTGCTACAGCAGCGGGAGAGTTGTCGTCATTTGGTATCTCTTGATGGGGATTTCGGTTTTTAGGATCTTTGGCCTGGCTGCGAGTTCTGCAGAGGCGGCCTGAGGTCAGGCTTGAGAAGGTCGTTTCGGTCCTGGTCGTATCCCGGGCTGGGAAGGGTGTGAGACGGGAGATAACGTGAGAGCATGTTCCCTGGGTCTGGAGACGATAGAATTATGCATCGTGGGGATGGAGTGACCGTATTACGATGTATCCATTTCATGCGTTAACCGATCTTCCCGGTGGGGGTGGGAGGTTGGGAATGGGAGAGGGGGTAGGAGGAGGGGCACATTCGCACTATCAGCCCCATTGCTCATCTTAAAAAGTGTACCATCGAATTTGAAGAGCGGATTTTGGAATGTGCACGTTATTCGCTGATATTGATAGTGGGATAATGGGATACAAGGATAAGGGTATGATAGGGGTTACTGTACCGTACATGTATGATACTTCAAGGAGTGGGGCGAAATCATACATCGGCGAAGTAGTCACAGGTGTTGATGTGACGTGCAGGGTGAGTAAGGAGTCATGGCGGGGTAGCCGGAGCTCTATTGTGCAGCAGATGCATATCCTGAGTCCCAAATGACTCGAATTTAAGCCACCGCGATTCTAGCTGATATGGATAGACAAGGCTACCATAACTGTGCAATCTGGTATACCCGGTAGGAAAGACAATTTCTCGAGTGACCGCAGAAATGATTATATAATGGCAGAGCTAGATGGGGCCTGCGTGGCCACTCGGCAAGTCTTCATGAGAAGGAACTTTTCGTTTTCCGCGGAACCGGTCTCTAACCCGCAGTCCCCAATTGTGTGCAGTGCCCCTGAGGCAACCGTATGCTCCGTCTCTGGAGCGATTTCCCCTAGTGGGCATCGTCAACGCTGGGTGGTTTTCATCTATTCTGGGCGCCGTCGTGCGGAGGGTTCAAAGGCAACGGGAAGGTTTAGTGCTAGTTTTGGAGTGTTTGCCTCCGTCCTGTCTTGGGTTTGGGTGAAAATGTGTTTTCTGAGGCACTTTTGGATGGTTGGGCTCCGCTGCGTCGAGATATATGAAACGTGGGCATGTTTTACTGACAGCAGGATACTGACCTTTGGGCGCTGTTCTGTTCTGGATAGTCTAGGAACTTGGGAAGATGAATTCCGGGGGAAGGGGAAAAAGGGGTGATGGTGCCGGAGGCAACTTTCTGACCTGGATCGATCGAATTTCATCATTTGACGACCTACCAAACAGGGTAGGATCGGAATACGAGTCAACTTAATGCTTCGTCCTCTAGGGGTAGTAAGTAGGTCAACCGGCATCCGGTGGATATCACAGGGCATCTGGGCATCTATCCTACCCCGGGATAAGTTTCCCGCCGTGCTTGATATTTCTAGTATCGTAAGGGTCGTTGGGTTGTGGTGTCCGCCCATAGCAATATCCAAAAACGTGCTCGGTTGGAAACATTCCGCAAAACTAGATCGTGAAAACATAGGTGAGATATCCACGCCATGAGATGGGAGAATGTCCCAGAGTATTTTCTTTGGGGGGTGTGGTTGGTGGCTAGTTATGCGGGGGTTGCTGATCCTAACTCGATGTTCATCGGAGGGCACATTGGCTGTTGCCGACCTCAAGATAATCAACAAAAAGGATTTTGGTTTCGCAGCAAGAAGCTTGGTAAAAAAGATTAACGGACAAATTTGTGGGTTACTGATGCTCCGCTTATCATGGTATCATAGGTCGCCGAGAAATGGGATCACGAGATATCATTCGATAGAAATTTCTTCTTGATCACATCTGGACTCAAGCTAATGGGGCTATCTGGACTCGCTTCTCAAGAGCGTTGAAAAGACCACCGAATTGGTTCTAAGCGGGGGAGATTTAGAGTCTTTCCATAGTCACGTAATTCGTTCGCTTATTTTGATCAACAGTCCGAGAACTTGGCAAGCAGATAGATCGGATTTCCGTTCATTTTTACAGTTTTTCAGCTCACCGCTCTTTAGATCCCCCCTTTGCACAACTCGTAACGTTAGAAATGGTACTTTGTGCAGTTCGGCCTCTCTGCCCCGGACAAGAGTTATCCAATATAGCACGCGGGGATGGTGATTGGGTGTGAAAACAAACGACATCGTCAGGGGTAGATCCATTAGAATTTAAAAATCTAAAGGATTATATGCGAAGGGCTGAACTAACTATAGGCTGGTACGAGTGGACCCCTCGTGGACAGCATTCATTGCTATTAATTTTCACTTGTCGTATTCTTTCTGGATCAGCTTGCTGACGTGATATTTCACCCGGGTCTATTCCCGCGCATTATATCTAGAGGTGCTGCCAAGGATGTGAACTAGGCTCTGCCGAGTCCCTGGGAGAATGCCATGGGCTCTCATCTCAGCACTGTATCCCCAGGGCTCGTGGGCACGGGGGGAACGAATGCTCAACCCAGGCACGAATCACGGAGAGACCGATGGCATAGCAATCAATTTACTCTACCTCTCCTATCACCTCTCGTCCCCCAAGATTACCCACCCCGGTGTTGCCAACGGCCCCGTCCGCTCGTCAGTTCTTGGACAAAGATTGCACAGGTCTTGAGCCCCTGGTTAATGTGCGATGAGGTGTTCTATAAAACGCATCGGTAGGGTTGGGGACTTCACCGAGGGCAGGAAAAAGCGCACCGGGAGCACAGCTTTTTGAGCTTCTTGATCTGCACAGACTGTGATGAGATTAAGTTCGGGATGGTTTACCAAAGGCCGGAACACCCGAAGTGATCTATAGATATATTTTTCACGATTTTCTCCCACTGTGTTCATAGAGCGAGGCGCAATCGATGTCGGCGGGGTCTGTTACGTGTGTCCCCCTGGACAAGGGATAGACTGATCGAGTGGTGCTTTGGGGTGGGACATGGTGTTCGACACGAGGATCCGCCTTGAGATTCAGGAGGTGAAGGCAAGGGTCGTTGAGGTTAGCTCGACGATGTGAAGTAAAGCAAAATGTGGTAATCCAAGAACCTATCCTCGAAAAAGGGGGAAGAAGGTAACGGCGCCGGTGGAGTAATATTTGCGTACTTGCGGTGGTGTTTGTGAAAGGAAAGGGAAAAAAACCACAACCCCCTGTTTGCCATAAGTCGCACCGGCAAGTCTGTAACAAAATAGTGCTAAATGTAATATTTATCATGGATTAGAACCTCGCTCAGGGCATCAGGCCCGGCTTCTAGGTGGAGGGGGTCACGAGTGTGATATGGTGGAAAAAAGCGGTGCATGGTCAAAGTTATTTGTTGTGCGGTTGTGTGTGGCCGGAGAAAGGGAGAAAAGAAAGCTAGCTATCCAATACATGCTCGAGAGCGGGTTTATATTCCGGACCAAGAAAAAGAAAGAAAAATGAAAGAAGTGAAGGAGGAAGGGAAGCCAAGATCGGCAATATACCAGCCCCTCGAAGCTGGGTTGGAAACATTGTTTAGGAATTACCACCTTAGGTGTACAACCTCGACTTGGTCGTGGGGGCATGAAAAATCCCGCAAGAGATAACAAATGATTACAGTCGAATAGCATGGTTGCAAATTTGAGAGAAGGACGGAGAGGAGGTGTGAGAAAAGGTCTGGTGTGACCCTACGACAAAAAGTGGTATCATATGATAGTGTGGAAAACACTAAGGTGCCGGAGGCGGTAAGGGGGGAAGCACGTGACCCCCTGCCACAGAGTGGCTTGCATTCAAGTATTAAATTTACTTTGCTACCTAGCTTATTGTCCTCAAAGGCTGATCGAAGGTATTGAAGTAGGGGGGGGGGTTACAGACTTCTCTCCCTGTCGCTTCTGGCACCGCACCGCCCCCGGCTTTATAGTGCTCTAGTAGTGAAAGGAACCAGTTTCGGGGCGAGGCTAGTCTGTACGGTGTGTACGCGCTAAATCCAACATGTTGTGCGAGTGACTAGGTATGACGACAATTCTGGAGGGAAAACAAGTAGCCAGTTTGGGCATTCTTTTAAAGAGAGGAGAATTTAATAAACAATTATGATACTTTTCTTCACATAATTTGTACCCGATTTCACCTTTTTATGGAAACCGCTAGAGGAACATTTTATGTAGGGGGTACAGTTAGGTTGTACTATAAGAAAAGGCCATAAGAGGTGATAAGCGATCCTCTCCCTAGTCTAAAGAAGGAATGAGTAAACAAAGCTCATTAGAATATCTTTGGCTTCCCGGACCCGCTTCTAGGGCCCCTACGGAGTAAGAAACCGCTGGGCAGGAAAATTCAGCTGTCACTTTCTCCAGATAAATCTTGATTAGAACATGGTCTGCTACCGAGGTAAAAATTACCAGCGGATACTGTTATCTCTTAGAGCTCCTAGATTACCCCGCACTTGTCGGCACAAATTTTCACAAAAATCTGAACGAGCGTCAGGCGTCAGATATCATGAAGGGTGAGGATTGACTTTCCGGATTTGCTGATTCGTATTTTGGCCGCAATTTTTGGCTATTGTCATCTCCTCGATCCTGAGCATCTGGATGGCCCAGATGATAAATGGCCCAAATAGGACTGGAGAGGTATCAAGAAGGAAAGGGAGAAAAGGCAAAGTTGAAAAAAATTCACCGCTCACTTATATCTCTCGTGCCAGGTAAGCCACATTTAAACGGCTCGCCGCTCACTGCGTCTGGTATGGGCTAATGGTTTGATGTAGTTTGATGTGCGGTGTTTTCAGTGGGGAAGCCAATCTGTCCTTGGGTATACCTGATAGGATCGCCATTCCGACTGCGGCGACTATGGGGCCCTGTGGTTACGGATTGTTAGCTTGTACGGCCATGCCCGACCCATAAGTGGCATCTGGGGGCTCTGAGTGCCCCGACATCGCAATTGTAACACCGGGTTGTAGACTTGAGGAGCGCGGACCGGGAAGGGGGCTGGAGGGGACTCATTCTCTAGCAGCACCTAATGTTAAATCGAAGGATTGACTTATTGTTGCTGACGTTTGGAGGATTGTCATATTATATGGGTATTGTTCAGGGAAAATAGGCACACTCGCTTCTTTAATCGTTTCAGTAATTTTCTGTAAGTCGCACAATAAATTCTACTCCTACAATTATTTGAAAATCTTCTAGCAAGTACATCTGAATATAGGCTATCATTCTATGCAAAAAAAAACTTCAACCTTCAGATTGCTGACTAAAGCTCTAATATCACTCCAGTTTCAAATTTAAATGTTTTTCTAGGAGGCCAGAGGCTACCCTCGCGAGTACAGAATACTGGGAATTATTCTGCTTGATGCATGATTACTGGCAATTGTACCACTTTTCGCTGCGATGCGTCCATATTATGAAGGTCGGATAGATGATAAACTGGAAAACTTTTCTCTTTAATCTGGATGATGGATTTGAGGATCGGGGTGAAACGAGGTTGTTCGCTTTCACCTATTACTCCCTAAAGTGGGTTTGTTAATCAGAAGAAATACGAGTGATAGCCTGTGATTATGCCAAACACAATCTTTTCACTTGTAGCGTAATACCTCTTGTTTAGGATCGCCAGCTGATTTTCCGGGATGCTCCACGAGCTGGTGAGGAACTCTATCGGCTAATATATCACCATGTCAAAAGAATTGTATCCAAGGCCCACTGTCTTAGACTGCCTTTCCCACGGTAACTGGTATGATTGGGGATCCATTCTGTCGGCTTGTAGTATAGCCAGTCGGCCTCCCCACGCTTCGGCCAAGAGCCGTGGAAGAATTACCGCCAGGGCGAGATGGACCTTAATATCATGCATACAAGGTGTAATCAGTCCTCCTATTACACTCCCTTGCGAGCCTGTTCCAGCTCGCCCTAGATTAAAACCTGCTCCGTAAAGACGAGCTCGGTTTTTACGAGCACCTGTCCTCCGCTCCCTTCCATTATCACTATGCGACATTTCCTTATCCCATCCTATCCGAGCCTCTAAACGGGCGAGGGGAATAATCTGATTATCTAGGCACAAGCACTTTCCAAGAATTTCGTATTCCGACGTTAAAAATAGCGTAGCCTGTCGAGTGACCCCCCCCCCCGCAGTCTGGTTGGAGGATGTGAATCGGAGAGTGGTAGCAGGAGTTGTATTTACGCTTGCTCGATGGTAACTACTATCTTAGAGGGGGTTCGCCGGCACTCAGCCAGTATGATACTGGTCATTATATTTTTCCGAGGAAATTTCCCGAGGGATATGGGTTTCATTTGCGATTTGACTGTAACTTTTGCCCTGCACGTCCTGTTCAATCACCTGCACCCTCTCGCTCCCCCCTGCTTTAAGTCGTGTTACTAGTTGCGTGGTTTTGAGGCATTGCTGGAGTTTCAAGCCATCTGCCGTTGCGGGACGATTTGTGGCCAAGCCACTAGTGCATCATTCCCAATTAGCCGCTTTTGTTGGGTCATCGGCGAGTGATTGTGGATGATCCTGGGTTTAGCTCCGATGCTTTGAACACTTGCGATCTCTGAAATATTGAGAGCCACTGGTGCCGGGGAGGTTAACAGGGGTCGTATGGGTGTGGCACACGGGGGTTTTATTAGCGAACTCAAACTATACGTAGCCATTGCTTGATATTACTACTATCCGTTCTTTGTATTGCATCGTAATACCATTCCCACGCTCCCGCCATAGTTCTTGGTCTATCCATGAGAGCTAACCTACATCAAGTAAATAGCTGACGTGTATACCAATCTTGCGAAAGGAGTCTAGAAGATTCCCTATGTGAAAAAAGAAAAAAAAACCAATCATCTCAAATGAACGGAGGTAGAATTGGGGAAAGAAAAAATCTATATCGCAAACGCAGGTACTCATCCCTCCCTGATCCCTCAAATTAAACGGTTATACACTAAATCATCTTTAAAAAGTCTTGTGGGACCTTCCACCCATGCGCCCGGCAAGCCCTCACGTACGCATCCCTCGCCTCGCCCGCCGTATAATCCCTCACAACGCCGGGTACGAGCCTCGCCGGTTTAACCTCCGACGTAATCGCCATGCGAATCTGCAAGAGTACACTCTCCATACTACTCGCGGCAGACCATCCTGAATTGGTCAATAACTCCATGCACAGTGCCCCACCGGCGGTAACGTGACCACCACCGCCCTCGGCAAAGGCCAGGAACCTGGGTCGCACGACACGCACGAAGGGTGGTGACATGGGGAAGTTAGGGCCGAATCTGAATTCTAAGAGAACGGAGGAGAGGTTTTTAGCGGCTAGGTCTGCAGATAGTGGAATATCTGGGGGGAATGAGTGCAGTTCAATGTGCCATTGGTATACGTTTGAAACTGAGGATGGGTTCATGTAGAAGCCTAGTTCCTCCAGGGGATATTTCTTCTGCAGGGAGAGGAGGTGGTGTAGGTCGGCTGTTAGGCGGCGGGTCCCGGCGGGGCTTGCATAGGTTGGGGGTGGGAGGAGTAGGACTGATGAGATGTTGTGGGTGTCTGGCTGGAAGAGGATAACACCTGTGTCGGAGCAGTGCGGCGAGGTGTTCTTGTTTTCCATGTTTTCGTCCTCCTCATCCGAGAAGTAGGCCATCACGTCGGTAGTTTCGGTGGTGTCGCTCCTGGCGTCGTCATTTTCAACATCTATAATATTAGTGGCGGAATCGAGCATTGAGAATTCATCGAGAACACTCCTATCCGGAGAGTTTGGCAGGGACGTTTGCAGATCTTTTGTGCGAGCGTTCGGTGCTCCAGCCTGTATATGAGCTGACACAAGCCTCACCTCGCGTGGCGGCGGACGCACGTATGGAGCGCTCACAGGGGAAGAAACCTCCCTACCTCGACACTTAGATCCTAGGGCAGGTATCTGCAACGCAATTCCCGCCCTCCCCCTTGGTGAAAACCGAATGTCTTGTTGAAGGTACTCCACGTTATCGCTAAGAGGAGATGTCGGTGTTTGAATATCTATGTTAGCAACCTTGACGAATAGGTATCTCGTCTGAATCCAATTTAATTTATCAACAACCAGGTGCGGCGACGAAGATACAAACTCTCTAGGCGCGTTGACAATCTCATTTAAACAAACGGCATTCTGGACATTCAAGATGCTCTCCAGCCACCCGTGGTTCGTCTCCGACCCGTAGAAGCCCCCCTGATAGCGTGGAAGGCTAGCTGTCAGCTGAGGTGTGGGGGCCTGATGGGGCAAGGTTGGAGGGGCTACACGGTTGGTGGAATAGCCTAGTGAAACTCCCATGTCTAAGCTGTGGTACACGCCGTTGCCAAATGCTCTCCCGTGGGCCATGGATTCGTAATTAAGCCCAGAACGGACGATCGAATGCCAATTTGCCAATGGAGATCCATGGAAAGCGAAAAGAGTTGGATCTGTATTAGTTAATGATATGGGACTTTGAGCAAAAGAGGAAGGTGGGATTTATACATTGTAGGTTTAGCCGGTCCCCCGCTTCCTTCACGCTATTGACGAATCTCTGCTCTTTGTCCGGGGCACCCATAGCAAATCTGAATTGTAGGCAATCGCTTACTCCCAAAACTTTGGAGTCATTCTTCCTCATGGCGACAGGGAGCCCATCTGCGCCCAATTCGTGATCTGCAGGGACGATACAACTGCGGTTACTAGCAATGATCCAGCGCAGGATGTTGAGAGACGAAGGTAAGATTCTGTCAACCCAAGTCCTTAAGCTGGCATTGAGTCCGGACAAAGAATTCGATTTCAGCCATGCTCTCATCTCCCCAACAGAAGGTAACAGATCCAACAATCGAGTGATGGCCAGACATTTCATCCGAATATTAACTTCGTCAAATGCTCTGGTGTGAACGCAAACAGAACCAGCAAATCCCTCCCCCTGTGTGGAATTATAAAAAGCGGGAGGAGCTGAATCTGCCAGCGGAGAGCTCGGTAGCTGATTACGAGAATCCTGTGGCACGTTGATTGGTCGTTCAACATGGACTTCTGGCCAATAGACCTCTGCAACTCTCAGGTGGCAAGGCGCTCGATCTTTACACGGGGAAAAGTATATCCAATCCCCAACCTTCACGCCAGGAGACCCAAAGGGGGTAGAAAAGACAACCCGATTAGCGGGTTCGAAGTATCTCGCCTGGTGCTTTGACTCCGAAGGAACGAGAATGTTCATCCCGGTGGGGAAAGTCCGTAACTTCAGTGCTTCCGCCGCGCGATAGCAAAAGCTAACTAACAAATCCACAACCGTCGGTTGAGTGAGTATCTCACTCTCGATACTAGGGCCGAATCCCAAAGACATGTACTGATACAAGCACAACGGAGAATCGCAGACATACGGCTTCATGGCCTCGAAATCGCTCTGGATCTTATCGTGGCAAACAAGGCAGAATTCTGTACATCGAACGAGATGTCGGATAGCGTACTGCATCGCGATTAGTGGGAACGAGCGTCCTATACCACGGAACTGCTGCTTCGAGAGAGCATCCGCCGCTACGATCGGGTTTAGAGCGGTTTTGGGCTCTGATTGCAGATCGCGGTACTTTTGGTATTCCATGGGTGGGGCGGTGGGGAAAGCCTCGATATCTACGCTTGTGTTAGTCATTAAGATAGCGATATGCTGTTAGTAAAGTTTACCTTTGAATAGTGCTTCTGCACCTTCCCAGCCTAGGTCCCCCTGGAGTCGATACTTGATTAGGGGGACGAGTCTCAAGTTTAACAACTCCGTGATCGCGTTGCTCATGAAGAACGAATGTAGCCCCCCCACCTCCCCTCCCTTCACTCCATCAAGGCCAGCAGAGCCGCGATCTTTAACCTTGGTGAACACCTGAATGCATTCGTACAAACTGGGTTTATAACTCGTCGACAGCCCGGCCCACATTTGCATCTCCCGCCTGACCCGACTTCGATTCTCCGGCTGCAGAAGCCACTCAAGAGTCTTGTAAAGATTCGTGTAGTGGATGATGACAATAAAGTATTTATCTTTATCGAGTAACCATGCTGCGAGGGCTTCATCTGAGATTCCCAACTTTGATATCCGAATGCTAATGGTGATGTAGAACACTTCCCCTTTGAAATCCCCAAACACACCGACTCTGAATCCTGCTTCGCAAACGTGGCGGAGGTCCTCCTTCAACTGGAGTTTCAACTTTCGAGTGAAAGTCTTCGTCGGGGCACCCTCTTCCCAGTTTTTGGGTGCGGAACTCCTACAATCACCAGGGAGATCACGGACAGCACCATCCGGTATATCTGCCTCCCAGTCCAGGTCGGATTCCAGTTCCGTATCCTCATCCTCATCGTCCGAGCTTTCATCCGTGGGATCCGGGCTGAGGGTCAGCGCTCCCACGATCCTCCCCAGTAAATGAGGAAGGTTGTGTCCGGAGCAGGCGTCCTGTACCCTTTCTAGAGAGGAAGTAAAATTCTCGGGCACGTCCTCGCTGGTAACATAGATGAGGTATTTGTGCGCTTTCGGGTATTCATCCAGATCTGCACTCTTCCGTCAACTAAAGTTTAAATGCGAGGGTGGGGCAGGGGGGCGGACCTGGGACGAAAACGGTAATGTCAACCTTGCTGAGATCTTTGGAGGTAAATGTGAATTTTGAGCTACCGTCATCTTCGCCCCGTCTAATATCTGCCATCGTCATCAAGTCAGCGCTCTGAGACACTGGGGCTCATACACTGCACCGGGGACCTACTGGCTAAGCCCTCGAAACCTGAATCTTTCGCCGCTTCAAGGTCTCTCACGAACTCCCGTCGACCCATTATATCCACCAAGTGCAAGCGTCTGATGCCAAATAAAGTCTGTGCAAACGGGAGTCCAAAGAACGGGTAAACGATGGCACGGAGTCAAGGAGTGGAAGGAAAGCGAGAAAGGCGAGGAGGGGATGTGGCACTTTATAAGAAAATCACCGGGAAATGGCAAAAGTGTAGAGGATCCGCACGTAGTGAGTAGAGAGGGCTATGGAAGACGATCAAGTAGTACCGGTAGAGGGTTTAATGGGTGATGCGGTGAGTATGCGAGAGGGTAGGGGTCACACTTATCAGGATCATTGTGGTGCGTTTATGGACATCATCGACGAATACCACACGATAAGCCTGATGACCGGAAGGGGAGGGGGAGGGGGGGAACGCGGGTGGTGAGTCACAAATTAGGTCAGGTCTGACGAGACTACTCGTACAGTATGGTGCTCGAGTACAGAGTACGTAGAGCACACATACCGGTACCCTACCGTATGTGAAATTGTGGAGGAGGAGGCTCTTCCCCATGAAGCTTGTCTATGCAAACTATAATGGGGTAACAGGGGGAACAAACCAAATTAATCATCCTCATCCTCCTACAGGACGCATCGTGTTAGCATCAACGCTGAAACACTTTTAGAGCTGCATGATATCATGGCTAGCAACAAGCTGGTCGCTCGCTTACCCTGCCCACCCTAACTGTCGGTTGAGCCTGGACCTCTCACTACTGGTATCATACTTTAAATTTATTCCCGGACGAGCGAAATACAACAACCCCCCCCCGAAAACATGCCAGACCCCCCCCCGCCACCATCAGCTTCAACAGCGCCCCCACAAAACCTCATCCTCTCGGACCCGCTCCTAAAACCTTTCCTCTCCCCAACCTTCTCCCCAAGCGCCTACCTGAACAACACTCTCCCACCCCTCCTCCCACCGCCAAACCTCAATCCAGCAAGTACTCCAAGACCCGCAAATGCCGAACCCCTCTCCACCCTCTCCTCAAAAATAACAACTCTGCTCTCAACTCTAGATCTGCAGACGCAAACCCTCATTTCTACCCTCCAATCGCAAACCGATGAGATCCTCCGGCTCGCGCCAAGACTCGGGTACGAGGTGGACCTGCTCCGTAGCGATGTGGTCTCACTCGCCGCCTCGCTGAACGAGGACTTGGATGGGTGCGTGCGCGAGTTACGCCTTGGGGGAGAGGAAGAGGGGGAGGCGGGGGAGGAACTACGGGTGTTGGAAAAACTCCGCATGCTTTCACGCGTGCGTGCGCGTTTGGAGGATGTTGTCAAGGTTTTTGGACACGCGATGGATTGGACACTCGAGGGCCCCGGTGAGGACGAAGAAGCAGGACAAGACAACTTGGTACCCCCAATCACTGATCCAGCCCCCCGCACCCCATCCCCCATCCGTGCACTTCGGGGCGCGAAAAAGGCCTCGGGGAGTCATCCCGTTGAAGACGTGCTCTACCATTTATCCACCGGGGACCTGGACGGTGCGAGACAAAAGGTGGCGGAATTACGGGAGCTGTGTAAACTTTTTGAGGGCACGGTTGAGGGGCCCGCTAGGAATGCCGTTGTCGAAGCGCTGGAAGGGAAGATTGGCGAGGAGGAGGCTGGACGGGAGGCGGAGAGACTGAAGGAAGGTGGTAGTGGGGTAGAGGCAAAGAATAGCAGGGCGTCGTTGGATAGGGATACCCAAAGCGATGAGCGTGTCGAAGGAACCGGCTGGGCGGGAGGCAGGGAGGGGTACTACGGATTGATCAACCAGCTATCGAGGATGAGGGGGAATATGACTTGACGCGGCGTGAGGGTTGTGGACTTGGGGTGTGGCGCGGTAGATTAGGCATGTATTTTTTCGGAAAACCGATAGGATGCCCGCCAAAACATAGATAATGGGATAGAATGCCCGTAAGTTGGGGGGGGGGGTAAAAAATTCTAAGCGATGTTGAGTATCATAACTTTTTCGACCCAGTGCCTCGTGGCGCTCAAGCTCGTCTACCTTCCCTCAGAGTTAACCCGGCGACAGCACGCTTCCCCCTGACTTGCCCGACCACGTCACCCTTCCGCTCACCTCGGGATCACTGCTCTCTCACCGTGGGCTTCTCTCCCGGCTCTCTCCCACTTAACTGGAGAACCCATGTGCCCTCCCCCCTAGTTCGCAGGCACCTTCTCTTAGACTCTGTGGCATATAGGGTTGTGCGCATCCTTGGCAGTCTCGCCAGGGTCCCTCCTTCCGGCCCCCCTCCTGCTGCCCATCACAGGTTCCCCCTCTTTCCTGTTCCTAAAAGCGTGCTGCAAGGCCATCCTCTTCAATAAGTGGGGCACTCAGTACCCCCCCTCCCATCTTATCGATACTTCCTGTCATTGTACCCTCACTCCTTGATGGGTTTGGACAAGTTTATCGCGGGTCGTATACAGAAGATGAGGACAGGGAAGAGCTACTTTGCTACCCAACCTGATCAGTCTTGGGTCAGCTCTTCCTCTCTCTGTCCCTACTGTGAGGAGGAGGATGAGTTTTTCACTCACACTGTCCTCCTCTGTAATGAGACTCTAAGGAGTACTTTACAGATAGTCAAATCTATACCTATACTGGTATCAAGAGACTACCGCAATAGGAATGGAAGTAGACAAGAGTCTACCAAATAGGGGTACTGTTGGTTAAGTACCTCAGCCGGACATGTCACTTCCTACTAGATGGTACCTGAGTCTAGTAAGAAAGGGTGGTTACTTTATTGAGTATGGAGGTCTATTCCTAAAGTTTTGTATATGATACGAGTAAGGACCATAATACTAGCAGGAGTGATCTGAATTAATCAGGTGGAGTGCTCTGAAAGTGTGGTGGATGGGAAGGAGAGGGGAGTAGAAAATATTCATAAAGATGTACTGGTATGAAAGGGGGAGTAGTTTGAGGGACTAAAGGTCGTGGCTAATAGGATTTAGGGTCCTGTACTATGGGCAATTTAGGAATAAGGCTAGAAGTAGAGTTTCTCCCACAATGGAGATGACTTCTTTTCATTAAATTTTGAGCCTGCATAAGTTAAAACCTGACTATTAGGCGGAGACAATTCGTATAGACTCAGGATTGTTTAGGCCAATGGAGATTTGTTTGATAGACAGAGATTTGTTTAGGAAGGCTCAAAGGGTTACTCGTTTTATTTATGACTACTAAGAGTATATTAAAGTAGAATTGAATCATAAAGACAATATTATATTGTTAAGGTCTCTTCTCTATTGTTAGATGATGTCTGAAGACTTGGGGGAGGGTGTAACCGGTACGGGTACTCGGTTATTGGTTTTGTTTTATGTTTTGTTTTAAGTATCACTTTGATACTTGGTTTGTTTTAAGTATCGTTTGATACTTGGTTTTGTTTTATGTTTTGTTTTAAGTATCATTTGATACTTGGTTTTGTTTTCTATTTTGTTTAAGTATCGCTTTGATACTTGGTTTGTTTTAAGTATCGTTTTATACTTGGTTTTGTTTTATGTTTTGTTTTAAGTATCGCTTTGATACTTAAGGAGTTTTACCGACGTGTATCGATTGATACCTTTGATTAGTTTCGTTCATGCTAGACATGAACAGATTTGTGTATTTAAAGAACGCCTGTTTCTACGATAGAAAAGGCAGACTTCGACAGACAGTATTTCAATATACTTGGTTGAACGGTTACTTCTTTGTTTCTCAGTACACCCTCGAAGCCTCCTTTAGTTCTCAGCTCTCGCCTCCTCTCTGGAAGAGCAGGCCACCTGCCAACTATCGTATCCTTTACCGATAGCATGATTAGCACCTTGTGAACACATTACATTTTTTTAACCTCAGTAAGTGGTTAGGAACCTGTCCCCGGATTTAGGCCTGATCAAGCTATCGATATCCACCTCAGAACACTAGCGGAGAGAAGCGGCAGAATCACGGCACATTCGGCTTCATCTTAAACCCAAGATAGAGTCTTTGACGACCAGGAGTGGGAAGCAAATCCCACGGCAAGACCTTACAAGAAAGAAACAACCCCGGTGCTCTGCTAAAGAGCCGGGCGATCCTGCATACAAGGAAGATACACAACCTCCAGGAGAATTCCCTTCTACTCCAGCAAAGAAGCCTTCCTTTGAACCTCCAATTGACCCCGAATCCAGTAGCGAATCAGATATGGCTAGCATAGGAGGAGGGCCTTCTGGAGGAGGACCTGGTGGATGAGGAAAGTCTCGGGCTAGGTCTGAAGAAGAGGAGGTACTCGCAGCATTTGAACCCCCTAAGTTTAAACTCCACGTCCCAGCAAAGTTTACAGGAGAAGGAAAAGACCTCAAACCTGAAGCTTTTGACCGATAGGCGACGGAACTCTCACACTTCCTACTCTTACAAGGAAAGGATGTGGAAGACCCTACAACCGGACTTATCGTTGGATCATTCTGCGAAGGAAAGGCAACCGACGCATACCACCAATGCTATAAGGAATACGGTGGGAATGTAAGATTAAGAGGAACTACAGTTCTCGATTACCTGAAAGGACGATTGCAATCCTCTATAACCAACGACTTCCTATAGAACAAATTCAACCAGCTCCAGCAAGTTAACGGAATGCATGTCAAGAGAATCACAGATGTGGCTACGGACCTGATGATGTATAAGGACTGAATGGAGAGAGGAAGTATCTCCAAATATATCCTGAAGCGTCGATTCTAAGACACTATGCACCCAACCCTCCGGCGAGAAGTAGAACCTCTCGAGGAAGGCGGCGATGATATTGCAGTAATAATTGCAAGAGCAGAACGAAAGGACGCCATTCTCCATGAGATCAAGGCCTACAAAACACAGACATCCTCTAGCAGGACTAGCCAGCCATGGCACAAAGCCTCCAGCAACTCTGAAGAGGATACCCCATGGGTTTTTAAGAAAAAAACAATATCCTCGAAAGAATCGAGATGACGAAAAGGGGAATGTTTTGAATGTAGAAAAACAGGAAACATGGCAAAGAACTGTCCTACGAAGAAAGGGAAAGGAAAGGCAATTAAGCAAGAGGCATAAGGCCAAAAATGTTGAAAGCGATAATACCCAATCCAGCGAATATGAAGAGATCCATATCGGATATATTGAAATGGAATGCAACAGTGTTTGACCTCCGGCTACATTCAAAGCACACACCACCCTGGAAGGTACTATCCTGATCAATGGTAAAAAGGCGCGAGTCCTATTCGACACGGGCGCAATTGGAAAAGATATGATAAGTAATGCCTTTGTCTCTGTCCATGGACTCCTAACTCGAGACCATAACCAACCCATACCAGTCAATATGGCAGTAGATGGATCACGACCCACAAGCCATAAAACCTGTAGTGCGACCATTCGACTTGGTTCTGAAGTCCTACCCTCCCAGGAAAGGCTGGTTGGAAACTTAGCCAAATACAATGCCCTAATAGGCATGCCATTCCTGAACCGCCACAAAGCTATAATCAGGTATGGGGAATCAACCATCAATTTCCCAGATCAGAAGGTCAGAGTCTCATGCAAGCCAACAAGCGGAGAGTACCGAGCCGCAGTCTGTGAAGCAACTACCCAACAACTATTGGATGAATACTCTGATGTTTTCCCTGATCAAATACCCGAAGAACTACCGCCTATGAGAGAGGTAAACCACCACATCCGCCTCCGAGACCCCTCCAATCTCAAGAACCAACCCACCTACTCTATTCCTGACGCATACAAAAGCCTACTTTGTGATTGGATCAACCAACAACAAAGAAGAGGAGTCATCTACCGGGCAGAAGCCCCAGGTGCCGCTCCTATGTTTGTTCAACCCAAAGCAGATGGCAAAAGAATCCGGCACTTGGTTGATCTCAAGCTACGGAACGAAAACACGGTTATGGACAGCTCCGCTATCCCAAACCAAACCCAGATCCTAAATGCAATTGGACAGGCTAGATTCTGAAGTAAGATTGACCTAAGCGATGCCTACTTCCAAACAACGTTAGATCCAGAAAGCGAACGCTATAACAGTTTCAAAACACACTTCGGAAGTTTCATTAGCCGAGTTATCTTACAAGGTGATATGAATGCGCCCGCCACCTTTATGCGAATTATGGAAAACCTCCTGAGCGAATACCTCCACCATTTTTGTAACGTGTTCGCAAGGTGCTAATCACATTATTGGTAATAGATACGATAGTTGGCAGGTAGCCTGCTCTTCCAGAGAGAAGGCAAGAGCTGAGAACTAATGGAGGCTTCGAGTGTGTACTGAGGAACAAAGAAGTAACCGTTCAACCAAGTATATTGAAATACTGTCTGTCGAAGTCTGCCCTTTCTATCGTAGAAACAGGCGGTCTTTAAATACACAAATCTGTTCATGTCTCAACATGAACGAAACTAATCAAAGGTATCAATCCATACACTTTGGTAAAACTCCTTAAGTATCAAAGCGATACTTAAAATAAAACATAAAACAAAACCAAGTATCAAACGATACTTAAAACTAACCAAGTATCAAAGTGATACTTAAAACAAAACATCAAACAAAACCAAGTATCAAACGATACTTAAAACTAACCAAGTATCAAAGCGATA
The DNA here is from genome assembly GCF_000151645.1 of Tuber melanosporum. Taxonomy (NCBI): domain Eukaryota; kingdom Fungi; phylum Ascomycota; class Pezizomycetes; order Pezizales; family Tuberaceae; genus Tuber; species Tuber melanosporum. The sequence continues at coordinate 318,129 of NW_003298778.1, forward strand.
CTTAAAACAAAACATAAAACAAAACCAAGTATCAAACGATACTTAAAACTAACCAAGTATCAAAGTGATACTTAAAACAAAACATCAAACAAAACCAAGTATCAAACGATACTTAAAACTAACCAAGTATCAAAGCGATACTTAAAATAAAACATAAAACAAAACCAATAACCAAGTACCCGTACCGGTTACAATTTTGTTTGGGTCTACATTGATGATATTCTCATCTTCTAGAACACCGAAATAGAACATGCCTACCATACAGGATTAGTTTGTACCAAACTAAGGGAAGCTAAATTCTACACTAGCAGAAACAAATCAATTCTGTTTGCCGATAAACTCGATATCCTAGGACATGTTATAGATGATGAAGGAATATGTGTAGCCCCAGGAAAAATAGCCTGTTTAACGGAATGGTCAACACCCCGGAATCAAAAGGAACTCATGCGATTCCTAGAACTAGTCAACTATATTTCCCAGTTCCTCCCACACCACGCCACTGTGACAGCGCCGCTTACAGACCTTACTGGCAATGCAGAATTTGTCTTGACCTACACTCAGGACCAAGCCTTTACCAACATCAAGGAGTTGATTAAAAATGCCAACGTTATTCAACCTATCGACTATAGTAAACCAGAACCAATATGGCTAATTACTGATGCATTAGATGTTGGAGTTGGAGCATGGGTAGGGCAAGGGGCCTCCCATGAAACAGCAAGACCGGCGGCATAATACAGCAGGAAGTTCACTAACTCACAGATGAACTATGGAACAACAGACAAGGAAGCCCTTGCTGTGATTGATGCTCTCGCCGCTTTCAACTACATCCTGATGAGCAACACCTTCACCAATGTTACCGACCACCAACCTCTCACTAATCTAAAAACAGAAAGAATACCTGGAAGGAGAAGAACAAGATGGATAGGCGAAATCAGCAAATACGATGCAAAAATCATCTATACCCCTGGAAGAACGAACTATTTAGCTGATGCTCTCTCCCGCCTATATGAGAATCAGGACCTCGCAGATCCTCCTCTTGTTCATGATCACACAAGACAAAATGAAGACAGCCCTGACGACACCTCCGATGAACAAGAACCATCGATGGCTACCGCCAGCTCTGCCACTCCCTCCAATACTTTCTCTTATACTATGTACAGCGCTGCCGGAACGGAACGTGGAAAGAACATTGACGAAGAATGGAAAGACAATTGCACGCTCCGCAGCACACCTCCTCACGAACTTGAACAAAGCAGACTTCACTGGTCCCACTGTTATCATGACACCTGCCCTTTTCACCAGACTGAGATTAAGTTCGGCAACAGATACAAGCGACCGTAGTATATGCCTGCTGACGAATCCAAATACATCAGCTTCGACACCGCAGAAGGAGCAGAAGAGATGATTGATGAAAATGAATCAACCCAATCTCCTCATATCCTTAATCCTGCTCCAACATGATACCAAGGTCTTGAAGAACTTGAACAAGCAGCAGCCTACGTGGATGCAATATCATATTTTCACCCCCCACAGTCAGCCCCGCCATCATCTCCTCCCATAATCGATTCACGACCACTATATGGTGGACCCTTACGAGTATACAACAATGAAACCATTGTCTCGGTCATACCCGCGACTATTCCGGGGCATCGTCGTCAAGTCTATGAAACCTTTGAGGAAGAGGAAGCCCCTATCGAACCAACAAGAGGATCCCTAATTGAGGATGAACGAGATGTTAGATCGACCACAGAAGAATTAACCTCCTCTTTCCGAAGCCAAATGATAGCAGGCTATCGCCATGACCTCATTTACTTCAAAGCCATGGATAGCTCCAGGCATGGAGACCTCGCCCCTTACAACATATCAAACGGAATAGTCGATACAAGCACCCATTATGGTGAACATTGCCTATATGTCCCAAAAGGCCATATGTTCAATGGAATGATTATTAGAGAATATGTCATCTCTGAGATTCACAACAAAGGACACCACAGTGCGGACCACAACCTTCAATATGCCTCAGAATATGTTTACTGGCCTGAAATGCGCAAGGATTTCCGCGATTTTGTCAAACAATATGAACTCTGCCAGGCAAACAAGGAGCGAACACAACTACCTGAAGGGAAAGCGCAGACCCTCCAACTACCATGTGAAATATTCGATTCCTACGCCATCGATTTCGCAGGACCTTTCAACAAGTCGGCAGGATATGATACCATCTTGGTAGCTGTGGATTGATTCTCTGGATACACATGGCTCATACCAATGAAGGTTACCGATTCCTCCAAAGACACCTGGAATAACCTCCAACGATACCTGTTTACCCTCTATGGGTACCCCTTATCTATTGTCAGTGATGCTGATCCCCGCTTTACTGCCAGATTCTGGAAGCAAACCTTGACCTCTCTCGGAATAAACCACATTATAGCTGCCCCTGGACACCATGAGACTAATGGCCAGGCAGAACGAAAGATTCACGAGGTTAAGACCAGAATTAGGAACATGATCAATGAACAACAAACCAACTGGGAACCAGCCCTTGTTGAGCTAGCTGCATATATCAATGCCAGACTTTCAGACACCTTGGGAATGTCTCCATACAAGGCAATCTTCGGCCGCCAATATCCTCTCCTACCTACAACCCTATTCAAGAACTCCTCAGTCCCCGCCTCCGATGACCACTTAAACCGCCACCAAGCAATTCTGAATGACGCCTTCTAAGCTGTTAAAGCTACTCGATTCCGAAGCACCACTACTGCTCAGAAACGACGACGCAAACATGTCCCTATTCCGGCAGGAGATATGCTCATGGTACATGGAAACATGTTCATTACCAATGTTGGACGCAGCAAAAAATTGCAACCCCGGGGGTGAGGACCTTTCAAAGTCTTATCCTTTGACGAACATACAGAAAACTACGAGGTCCAGATGGATGGACGCATGTATCGCCGCAATACTGCAGTCTTTCACGCCTCAGCTATCAAGCAATTCCATCCAAATGATGACTCTAAGTTTCCTGGAAGAACCCACTCTCGGCCTGCGCCTATCATCATCGATAAGAAAGATGAAGTGGAAGTTGAAGAAATCAGAGACCACCGCCTTTGGCATGGAAATGATCAATTCCTAGTCAAATGGAAAGGATATCCAACGAGCGAAAACAGTTGGGAACCACTGGAAGGACTAGAGCATGCTATGGATATGGTAAATGGATGGTGGAAAGACAATATGCCAAATGGATCCCTCCCCCCAACGATCAACTACATCACCATGTGCTGGACACCCACGATGCCGGAAACTGAGCGATGGCATGCAGAACTTGAAGCTAGAGATGGATTTTGGGCGCCATACTTTGAGTCAGAATTCGAAAGCAGCGATGAGGAAAACCAAGCTATGGAGCAGGCTTTCGACAACCTTATCTAGTCGCCAATCACCATCTGAATACCATAACAATGTCAAACTATGTGGAAGTCAATGTGAGGCTGCGACAACAGATTGTTGGACTGTTGTTAAACCGCGATGTTATCCAACTTGAAGCCTACTTCGAAATCCTCTGGATAGATTACTGTCCTGATTGCGATCATGCTTGGGTTGATGTACAATGCGAATCTGGTATTCGTGACTACTGTGATTTACATTTCTTTGAGTCTAAGTGTTTTCTTAAGATTTCCTCTTGTCCCTGGTGTGATACTTATGATGAAGAGTTTCTTGCTGAAACTGAAGCCATGAGTTTCTCGGAATCTGCTTTTGATGACTATGAGGTTTTGTTTGTTTAAACAGTTGTTTTGTTTTGGGGAATGTAACCAGTACGGGTACTCGGTTATTGGTTTTGTTTTATGTTTTGTTTTGTTTTAAGTATCGCTTTGATACTTGTTTTGTTTTACGTATCGTTTGATACTTGGTTTTGTTTTATGTTTTGTTTTAAGTATCGCTTTGATACTTGGTTTGTTTTAAGTATCGTCTGATACTTGGTTTTGTTTTCTATTTTGTTTAAGTATCGCTTTGATACTTGGTTTGTTTTAAGTATCGTTTGGTACTTGGTTTTGTTTTATGTTTTGTTTTAAGTATCGCTTTGATACTTAAGGAGTTTTACCAAAGTGTATCGATTGATACCTTTGATTAGTTTCGTTCATGCTAGACATGAACAGATTTGTGTATTTAAAGAATGCCTGTTTCTACGATAGAAAAGGCAGACTTCGACAGACAGTATTTCAATATACTTGGTTGAACGGTTACTTCTTTGTTTCTCAGTACACCTTCGAAGCCTCCTTTAGTTCTCAGCTCTCACCTCCTCTCCGCAAGAGCAGGCCACCTGCCAACTATCGTATCCTTTACCGATAACGTGATTAGCACCTTGCGAACACGTTACAGAGGGGACGCTGTAATATTTATATTCTATGTCTGAGTGTTCACGGACTACATTTATCTCTCATACAAATTATGTACCTCTTTAACTCTGACTTGCCGGGTCTGGTATTCTTCTGAAAGATATGAAAATACCAGGAGACCCTAAAAACCATCACATCCTCTGTGGTAATTACTATTTTGCCAATTAGAAACTGTGTTCTTTCTGATAGTCCTTATTCAATTTTGGGAACTATTAGACTTCTGGCCTAGTTTTTAAGTTGAACTGTGTTGGTCCCAATTGTGTCCTCTATTGATGAAATGATTAGTTTCATCTGCAGATCGTATCTGCAGGAGTGTTGTAACGTATTTGCAAGGTGCTAGTCATATTATCGGTAATGGATACAATAGTTGGCAGGTGACCTGCTCTTCCAGAGAGGAGGCGAGAGCTGAGAACTAAAGGAGATTTTGAAGGTGTACTGAGGAACAACGAACTAACTGTTTAACCAAGTATATTGAAATTGTCACAAATGTGGCATGGTGAGGAAAAGGTTTTCACATGACTCATGATTATGAGTTATAGGTATATTATTGTTTCATGCATTTGACTCATTTGAGTCTTATGATTTGTTATGTGTAGGATTTGAGATGCTTTCGCACATGGCTCAAATATGAGTCATGAGATGTGCGCCTGGCGAGTATGTCTTGCGAGTGTGCCTTGCGGGTATGCCTTGCGCATATGATTTATGTTTCGCACATGACCTCGTTATGAGGTCATGAGTTTCACGCATATGATTCAGTTGAGTTATATGACTTGTTTATTGTGTTATAATTGGTTTATGAGCTTTCACACATGACCTGCTATAAGGTCATGGGTTTTGAGCATGTGACTACTTTAGTCACATGACTAGTTTGTTATGATTTGGTTTTGCACATATGACCACTTTCGGTCGTATGACTATGGGTGGGAAGAACACTATATAAGGAGGCCGATGTGGCCGAGAAGGATAGGTTCTTCATGCTTTGTTCTAAGTACCTTTCCTCGTCCTTGCTGTCGGTTCGTCCCGAGCGATTCTTTTGCACCCATGGTGGGCCTTGATGCCTTGGATTCTGGGAGAGATATCTGAGTTCACTCAGTAGTTCCTGGGGTTCTTGGTGTTGAGGTCTGTTGGTATTGCGTGGCGGATTACTTGTTTGCTTCTCATTTCGTCGCCTGATGGCTTTTCATGATGCTGTCACTTCGAGCTCTTCAACATAGTCGCTTATAAGCCCCTTTCGTTAAAATGTTTTCGGCTTCCTGTCTATCGTCTTCTCACAGGTTTCGCGTTCGATTGGGGAGGATTGAACTTTGTGTTTGGAGGGATCACCCGTGTCGTTCTTTGGGCCAGCTCATGTTTCTTGTTGGGTTTTAATGGAGTCCTTAATTCTCATGATACAAAACGCCCTTGGGTTAGACTGATGACCTTCCCAAGTATCAACTCGTCGTACCGGCCACATCATTCCTCAGGTGGCAGGGTGGTGCCCGCCCAGCCCCTCCTTGTTATGTTTTCGTTTCTACGGTTGGAATCCTACGATGTTGTTTATCACAGTTCCCTTGGAACTTTTGTCCGTGCGGCATATACAGTGGTTCAGCCAGGTATATCCTCCTCGCTACAGTGGGGATGGCTTTGACTCTGAAAAATCTTACCTCCTAGTGTGGTTTTACATTGCTACCTGGGGTGGTGTGGGACGATTGGCTGCCAGACACTTGCGTTGTCTGTGCATTTGGGTAGTTCAGTTGTGGTTTGTGGTTGGCAGCTTCACCTATTGCAAGTGGGGCCTACCTTCTGTTTGTTTGCTTCTATTCGTTTGTCCTCTCCATTCTTGCTGTGTCAGTTGGGGATGCCTCTTGCCCGTCATTCGGTCTGTGCCTGTTGCCAGACCTGTGGGGCTGGCTTTGGCTGGCTCTGCTTACTCTTTCCCGACTCGGTTGGACTTCGGTTCGGCTGGGTTGCATGGTATGGTTGGTGCTGATACCTTTGGGTGTTGGTGCTGCCTCCTTTGTGGCTCCCGGCTGTGGCTGGTGGGTCCCCCTTGGCTATACAGTGTTGAGGGTTGGGGCTCTGTTAGTGTGGCCAAGACCAATGGCTGCCTGATGGGGCTGGGTCTAGGCTATCCTGTGGCTATCGGATGGTTGATCTGTCTGAGGAGCTGGGGGGCTGGATGGGCTCTGCGGTGTCTGGTGTGTGGGGCTTGGAGGGGGCTGATTGGGGGGGAAGAGGCACCTGCGAGCACCAGTCGGGCCTGCGTCAGGTTGGGCGAGGCCTAATTAAGTATTTCCAGTTCGGCTTGGGCTGTTGGGCGAAGCTGCTGAGTGCTGTAAAGCTCCCTGATGGACTGGTTGGCTGATGGCCACCTGTGCAGATAGTGGGTTGCGACCACCTGGTTGGACTTGTTTGGGTCTTGCATGCTGGGTTTTGTGGGGTTTGTTTGGTTTCTTTGGTCTGGTTCTGGATACGGCAGGAGGAGACAAGGTACCACGGATGGGAGATAGGCCCCACTGACTATTTCGGTCTGTTACCACATCTATGTATTTCCGTTGTTTATAGCGTTTTTGTTTGGGGGACAGGCAGTAGGTACAGGTCCTCTTCAGCGGTATGCTCTTTGGAGGCAACCGGTAAAGTGGGTTCGTAGGGTCGACGGCCTGGCATGTGGGTGCGAGAGGTAGACATGTTGGTTACCTCCTCTCTGCCATTGTGTCGCCTGTAGGTTTAGTTTGTGTGTTTTGTTTGGTTTTCTACTGTAGTGGAGGTATTACGGGACGGTATTTAGACAGGGTGGTAGTGATTTTTTGATTGTTGGATGAGGAACCTGGTTGGATCGTTCTTTTGCTCAGCTTTAGCTATGCTTATTGCTGGTTGGCTTGATACCAGAGGGGCTATAGATTTGGACCGGGGTGGGCACTGGGTTGTTTGATGGTCTTGTAATTAGTTCTTGTACGGGCATGACTCGACGATAGCAGGTGTGGGGCCGTAGACTTAGTTAGCTTAGGATTAGTAGTATACCGGTTAGCGGTATCTCTGTGCTGGTAGGGGCTCGTTGTATGCCAGTGTTGGGGGTACGAGTTTAAATAAAATTAGATTGAATTCTAAGTACTTTTCCTACTTATTACGTTAATGAATATCAAATACCTTTATGATCTTTACGTTGATTGCAAGGTTATTGTTATGACAAGGAGAGCTCTTCACACAGAAGAGTTAGAGAAAACTTATGATAGGCATTCCCGATAGAAGACAAAGGTCTTGTACTATCGGTAATATAGGTAGAGGCCTAGTGCTATCATAAGACTAAGAAAGAAAACAAAGAAGAATAAAAGTATTGTTCCCCATCGCCAAGAACTAACTATCTGTGAAGGGATTGTTACATTACAAAGCATCATCTAGTGCGATGTCAAATGATACAAGACGACATCCTTCAACCTACACAGGGTGTTAGGTGGAGACAACTTGATAGACTTCAGGATTGTCTAGGCCAATCGAGATTCGTTTTCGGGGATGGAGATTGTCTAGGAAGGCTTGGACTTGGCTCGTTTCGTTTATGACTACTAGGAGTGAAGTAAAGTAGATAAAGTAGGGTAGAATCGTAAAAACAATATTATATTGTTAAGGTCTCTTCTCTGTTGCTTGATGATGTCTAAAGCGTAGGAGGGACTTCGATATTTCTATTCTGCATCTGAGTATTCACGGACTACATCTATTTATTATACAACTATGTACTTCTTTAATCGTAATTCACAACGTCGAGTTTTCTTCCAAGCTACGAACACCTGTAGACCCTGAAAACTATCACACCATCTTCGGTAATTGCGATATTTCTTCTTAGGAAACATACTGTCTCCAATAGTAATATCCCGATTAGCAGAGTCTTTGGACTTATAGCCTAGTTCTTAAGTCGAACAGGGTTGGCTCCAATTGTCTTCGCCATTGATAAAATGATCAGTTTTATCCATGGTTATATCTGCAAAGGTGGTCGTCATTACAACCACTGTAGGTGGTCTGACTCCGATCCTTTGTAACTCCATACCCAACCGATAGATTTTCTTTGGATGATTTCCTATCAACTCGCAGGAAGCTATTCCACCAGATTGGTAATTAATCCCTCAGTCAGCAACCCTTGGTTGCTCTCTGGGTAGTAGGTTTCAGTAACCATTATAGTATTGAGGATCACCCCATGTGTTCTGAAACCCAGTTATAACACTCCGTGAAGTTTGTTGGCTTCTTTGATAGTGTCTTTTGGAGTTCTAGACTCTTCTGGTGGATGTGAATGTATTGGTCTCTAGTAGAGATGCTTTACTATTTGGTCCCATTTCTTTGTGCCAAATCGTCCCATTACCTACGATCCGTGCCAAAGGTATCATGTCTTTGGAGCCAAGTAGCTCTCTGAGTAGTTGACAGAATCACTCTGTTCTGATTCCCAGACCTAGCCGAAGGTCCCCTCTCATATATCCTGCGAACAGGATCCGGTCAGATGGACGGCAGCGACGTATATAGTGTTATTCTAATACCTTCAATTCTGTATTAATATAGTCACAGGACACAACTGAGATTGATATATATGATGATGCATGGGCCCCGTAAGGGGGCCAGAGGGGGGTGTTGGAGACCAGAGATTCCGATTCCAAGTGGGGTTACCCTACCTAGGGTGGTTCCTAGGTATCAGGTTCTGGTATTCCTAACATGAGCTCTCTCCTCTTAAGGCTTCGCCCTGAATGCCTTTTTGGTACATGGAAATAACAAATAAAATAAACATAAACATAATTTAACCATTAACTCCTTTCGGACCCGATGAGAGTAGGGTAAAAAACATTCCGCGTTTGCTTGGCCACGGTAGGAAAACCTTTCTCTTATTGTCCTTCCTCTGCCTGCCTTGGCATTTCCAGATTATCACGGTGAAATTCATTTACCATTTCCCTCGCATTATCCATACCGGTGGCAGGTTCTCAGGTGTTCTCATCTTCAGAACATCCTTGCCATTTGACAAAGTACCATAGTTCACGTACCTCCTGGTAGCGACGACGTACTCTCTGTCTGTAAGAGTATAACTCGCTTCTTACAATTTACTCTATTTCCCATTGTAAGTCGCCCTCAATATCCTCGGGCTCTCAGGGAGGTTGTTGTCGGTTTACGCATATCGACTCTCTGTAGAGCTCTAATAGAGATACGTGGAATACTGGATGTATGTTCCATCGATCTGAGATATTGAGTTTGCAGGCGCAGTTTCCTCGTTTCTCTAAGATCATGAATGGTCCATATAATGTAGGACTGAGTTTCTTTGACTTTCAGCGTGTACGAATATTCTTTGCGTTTAACATTACTTTATCGCCAATTTTGAAGTCAGGTTGCTCCTTGGCCTTCCTATCGTAGTATTTAGCCATAGCTTCTTGTGTCTGCTGGAGTAATTCTCTTGCTTGCTCGTGAATCGTTTTTATCCATTTTGCATATAGTGTGGCTCCTGGATTTTGCGCCTCGTGTTCCTTCATCCATTCAGTTTGTGGATGGAATCCGTAGTTTGTGTAGAAGGATGTCATCCCGTGTGCGCTGGTTACCGAGTTGTTGTAAGCATGTTCGGCTAGAGGTAACAGTTGGTACCAGTCATCCTGATAATAGTTGACAAAGCTTCGCAGGTAACCTTCCAGCACTTGGTTGGTTCGCTCAGTTTGTCCATCCATTTGAGGATGGTACACTGTAGACATCCTCCTTTTTATATTAAGTATTTTGCATAGGGATTCCCAGAATTCTCCTACAAACTTTGAATCTGTAACGTGTTCGCAAGGTGCTAATCACGTTATCGATAATGGATACGATAGTTGGCAGGTGGCCTGCTCTACCAGAGAGGAGGCGAGAGCTGAGAACTAAAGGAGGCTTCGAGGGTGTACTGAGGAACAAAGAAGTAACCGTTCAACCAAGTATATTGAAATACTGTCTGTCGAAGTCTGCCTTTTCCATCGTAGAAACAGGCGGTCTTTAAATACACAAATCTGTTCATGTCTAGCATGAACGAAACTAATCAAGGGTATCAATTGATACTCTTTGGTAAAACTCTTTAAGTATCAAAGCGATACTTAAAACAAAACATAAAACAAAACCAAGTATCAAACGATACTTAAAACAAATCATAAAACAAAACCAAGTATCAAACGATACTTAAAACAAATCATAAAACAAAACCAAGTATCAAACGATACTTAAAACAAATCATAAAACAAAACCAAGTATCAAACGATACTTAAAACAAATCATAAAACAAACCAAGTATCAAAGCGATACTTAAAACAAAACATAAAACAAAACCAATAACCGAGTACCCGTACCGGTTACAGAATCCATGTCTGAGACAATTTCTGTTGGTAAGCCATCTAGCTTCCATATTTCCTTTGTAAAGGCTGTTGCCACATCTTTTGCAGTGGTTGTTCCTTCCAATCCAACGAAGTGAGCTATCTTTGTGAATCGGTCAACTACTACTATGATTTGGGTGCATCCTTGACTTTGGGGGAACTGTGTAATAAAGACAACTGAAATTGATGCCCAACCGCTGTCATAGGGTATTGACAGCGGTTGTAGTAAACCATACTTCGCATGTCATGGGGATTTGTTGTGTTGACAATCATCACACGACTGTATGTAATCATTTACCCAATCTGCTAGGCCTTTCCAATAAAAATCCCTGATAATTATCTCAAGGGTTTTTTCTTGCCTGAAGTGTCCTGCTATTTTAGCGTCGTGACATTCTTCAGCTATTGTTGTATAAAGGTCCTGATATTTTGGTACGAATAGTCTTTGCTTGTAGTAAAGCAACTCCTCAGATAAGATCCAGTCTTTCGGGAAAGGTTTGCCATGGTCTCGTAAGCTTTCTTCCTTGTTTCTTCTTTTAAGCCACTCTCTATCCCCTGGGATGGCTTTTAGGACTTACTCTAGAAATTTTGGGTTGAATTTTTTTAGTTCTGTACAGCCCAGTATAGCGCTAGTCATGAGTGTTCGTTCGGGTACTTTGGTTGCATCATACCAATATGTATTTTTGTTTATTGACGCATGTAGCTGGGTGACTACCGGTTCTAATTCTCGGATAGTAATACTCCTTGTTGCGATGTCTATGCTGCTGAATTTCAATGTACCTCTTTGGGTATTCTCTAGGTTGTCTATTTCTATCATTTCTGCAGTATTAATTTTTTCTATCACTAGTTGGGCAATTCGATCGCCAGCCTTGAGCAGTACCTTGAGTTCGCCGGTATAATCTATGTCGATTACACCAGCACTGGTAGAGATACCGCTTTTGAGTGCGAGTCCGCTTCTAGGAGCAATCCTTCCATACTTTCCAGTTGGTATACCAATTGCAATACCGGTTCCAACAACTAACTGTCCTCGTACTGGGACTGTGTTTTCCTGCATTGCATAGAGATCATAGCCTGCTGCCATTCTTGAGCCTTTAGTTGGCAATCTTGCCCTGGTGTTTAACCATTTTACTTGAATCACCGAGTCTGAGTCATTCCAGTTAGGAGTTTCCTGTATATCACCTATTCTGGTATCATTTGTTTTGCTGCCCGCTATTAAGCATATTTGAATTTCTCCTTTTGCAGTTCTGGTTGCTGAACTGATTTGGAAATGTTCGGGCTTCAACATCGCCTGTTCGCGATGTGCAGCTCTCTCCTCAGAACGGTACTCCGGCCGTCGACTGAGTACATCAGGTTTTCCCACTCTCATTCCCGGGCGGTAAATAATTCTGAAGTTGTAATCCACTAACTTTTGCACCTAACGGATTTGGCGTCCACTCCAGACCTTCAAGGTTAGGAAATATTGGAGGTTTTAGTGATCGGTGTAAACAGTTATAGGTTTTTCGGTTCCCACCAGGTATTGGTGCTATTCTTTGAAAGCTTCCAATATCGCCAATAGTTCTTTGTCGTGGATCTCATAATTTCGCTCTGCGGAATTCAGCTTGCGGGAAAGAAAAGCTACAGGATGTAGTCTTTTTTCCACACACTGAAATAGGATGCAGCCTAAGGCAAAGTCCCTAGCATCTGTTTCAACCACTGTTTCTCTCTCAGGAAGAAATGGTGCAAAATTGGGGCCGAAGTAAATCTTCTTTTGAGCTCCTGGAAGGCCCTTTCCTGTTCCGGGCCCCACTAGAACTTCTTTGGATTGCCTTTCAATGTTTCTGTAATAGGAGCACAAATTTTAGAGAAGTTTTCTATAAAACGTCAGTAGAAGTTAGCAAATCCTTGAAATATTTAGACTTCTTTAACTGACGTAGGTGATTTCCAGTTTAATATTGAATCTACCTTTCGGGTACTCATGGATACCCCATCCACAGCTATCATGTAGCCTAAGAATTCCACTCTTCTAACATGGAAGAAAGATTTCTTTATTGATATTGCAAGTTGGAAATCTGTTAATCGTCATAACACTTTTGTTACTAGCTTGATATGTTCCTTCTCATTTTTGGAATAAATGAGAATGTCGTCCAAATAACATATGACCCCCTGATCTAGATATTCCCGAAGGACCTCATTCATAACGTCCTGAAATGTGGCTGGAGTGTTGGCTAATCCGAAGGGCAAGACCTTATACTCGTAATATCCATAGTGCGATTGGGAAGCTGTTTTCCATTTATCCCCTTCTTTGATTCAGATGAGATTGTAGCCATCTTTTAACTCAATTTTGGAAAAGATGCTAGCTCCTGCCACGCAATCACGTAACTCTGACATTAATGGTAGTGGGTATTTGTTCAAGACGGTTATCTTGTTCAGGTTTTGGTAGTTTACTACTAGTCGTAGTCTTCCGTCTGCCTTTGGTGGAAAGAAAATTGGGGCACCAAAATGCGATTGGGCTTTCATGATCTTTCCTTGTCGTAATATATCATCAAGGTATTCTCGTAACAACTTAAGTTGTTTATCAGATAGAGGATAAATTGGTCTCCAAGAGGGTTTCGCTTCCTCGACTAATTTAATTTCATGATCGAAGGTTCTCCTAGGGGCTAGCTTTGCTGCCATTTGTGGGAGAAATAATTTCTTGAATTTCCAGTAGTGTTTTGGAACGGAATCGAAGTTGATCTCATTAGGATTTTCTGCAACTCCAACTTTTCCTATTTGGATCGTGTTCTCATCCCAAGTGACAGTTTCATCGTATTTGAGCATATCCACAATTCCTTCTTCCTCTTCTTCCACGCAGTTTTTGCATTTAGAGTCCCAAAATTCCCATTTTGTAGGTTCTCCAATGTTGATAGGGGGAGCTCTGAGTGCCACCATCCAAAAGGGATTATCATCATGTAATCACATGCTGCTGCAATTTCATATGCAACTTTAGACATGTATTTGTTTCATCCTATTTCAAGCTAAATAGGGTGTGTGTAGAACTTTCCTCCCGATGGGGTTGATACTCCATCAAAGCCTTGGATGTTGACCGAATTTGGTCTCTCTGTGAATGGGATTTTTAGTTCTTTTACGAGTTCTTTGTTGATCAGGAACACATTGGATCCTGAATCTAATAGCACTCGTATTCTGTGGCGCTGATGATTCGGGTTTATAATGTGAATGTAAGCATGTCCCTCAGGACAGTCATATCTTGTAGGCTTTGGTACGCTAAAAGTGCACTTTTTTGGATAAGGCATCGAATCGTTGTTTTGTTGTTTCGACATGTCTGAGGTTTGATAACCACTGGGATGTTTGTTACTGCGCCTGCGCAGTTTTGACCATTTAGGTCTCCTCAGACAAACTTGTTTCCACTTGGTATATTGGACAGCCCACTACTAGTGGTCTTTACCCCCTGCCGAGGGGTTCCCATACCTTCCACTTTTACTTTCTGTGGAACCAATCCAGGGGGTCTCTGCCATCATCCAGATATCATGGAAACAAAAGCCGGGTGTGTAGGGCTGGTTGGCTGTCTCTTCGATAACCTTCCCGGGCTTATTCTCCACCCTCGCTTAATCGTAGACAGTGTCCTCACTTTATCGAGTTCTGTTTGGTACCAGCGCGGCACCTAAGAGGCAGTAACTAAAGGTAAGGTCCAGAGCACTTGTACCTATTTCTCATGTAGATCGAAGATGTGCTTCACTTATCCTCTAGATCCTTCATCTTAGCCCTACTGTCACTCTCTTCAGAACTCTCAGTGCTGTCTGTTTCCTGTCCAGGCTTTGGTCCTTATCGGAGACCTTTCAGTATCCAGATCATGTGCCTGACTACCCTAACGGTCATGTATTAGGTCATTAGGTCGAGCTTGTGTCACTCCCTTGGGAAGCATAGAGGCATAACCAATGCGTACATTGCTCTTTATTAATCCCCTTGTCCTTGCGGCAAGAAGGACGCATGTACTCCCACTCAGGTCATGCTCGCAAGGTCGTTTTCTTCGCTTCAACATCCCCTTAATTTGCCGTTGATTTCAATTCCAAGAGAGTATGTCTCTTTTAGACTACCTGAACACCGTAGTTGTTGGTACCAATGAGATGACCTAAGTTATCTCTTCGTTATCACCTAGTTCCAAGAGATTATTACCTCTTGGAACTTGGGCGGCAGAAATTTTTCTGGGACGGTTAACTGTTGCCACCCTTCTAGGCCTTAGTGTCTTGAATGGGTGGTCATCTGCCCTTGTTCTAGATACCTGAATTTGGTTCCAGCAGGTTTTGTAGTCATGGATTTTCTTACCACAACGGGTACAATTTCCATCCCGCTTTCTATCATCGATAGTTGACTGGGGAATTTCTTCGTGGGCAGCTTTGAAGCTTGTATGTGTTAACTTCGTAGTTCCAGTAGATTTCTTTATCGGTCTATTGGGTTCCGGTCCCCGTTTCCTTTTCTTGGAGGGACTACCTCTCTTTATGAAGCGTTTCTCCCTTTTTTCCTTTGGTTGAATTTTGTCCGCAGGTGTTAGGAATACCAGAACCCGATACCTATGAACCACTCTAAGTAGGGTAACCCCACTGGGAATCAGAATCTCTGGTCTCCAACACCCCCCTCCAGCCTCCTTACAGGGCTCGCGAGTCATCATATATATCAATCTCAGTTGCATCCTGTGACTATATTACCACAGAGTTGATGGTGTTAGAATAACACCATATATGTCACCACTGTCCGTCCGACCGGATCCTATTCGCAGGATATATGAGAGGGGACCTACGGCTAGGTCTGGGAAGTGGAATGGAGTAATTCCATCCACTACTCAGAGAGTTACTTGGCTCCAAAGACATGAGACCTTTGGCATAGACTGTAAGTAATGGGACGATTTCGCACAAAGAGATGGTATCAAATGGTAAAGGATCTCTACTAGAGACCAATACATTGACATCCACCAGAAGAGTCTAGAACTCCAAAAGACACTACCAAAGAAGTCAACAAACTTCACGGAGTGTTGTAACTGGGTTTCAGAACACGTTGTAATCATGGGGTGATCCTCAATACTACAATGGTTACTGAAACCTACTACCCAGAGAGCAACCAAGGGTTGCCGACTGAGGGATTAATTACCAATCTGGTGGAATAGCTTCCTGCGAGTTGATAGGAAGTCATCCAGAGAAATTCTATTGGTTGGGTATGAAGTTACAAAGAATCGGAGTCAGACGACCTACAGTGGTTGTAATGACGACCACCTTTGCAGATATAGCCGTGGATAAAACTGATCATTTTATCAATGGTAAAGACAATTGAAGCCAACTCAGTTCAACTTAAGAACTAGGCCATAAGTCCAAAGACTCCGCTAATCAGGATATTACTATTGGAGACAGTACGTTTTCTAAGAAGAAATATCGTAATTACTGAAGAGGGTGTAATAGTTTTCAGGGTCTACAGGTGTTCGTACCTTGGAAGAAAACTTGACATTGTGAATTACGATTAAAGAAGTACATAGTTGTACGATAAATTGATGTAGTCTGTGAACACTCAGACGCAGAATAGAAATATCGAAGTGCCTCCCACGCTTTAGACATCATCAAGCAATGGAGAAGAGACCTTAATAATATAATATTGTTTTTACGATTCTACTCTACTTTACCTACTTTACTTCGCTCCTAGTAGTCATAAATGAAATGAGCCAAGTCTGAGCCTTCCTAAACAATCTCCGTCTACAAAAACGAATCTCAATTGGCCTAGACAATCTTGAAGTCTATTAAGTTCTCTCCGCCTAACAGCAGGTTTCTTGTCTGAAGATGTCCTTACGGGTTTTGATTTGTCCCGATCTAGGTGGTCCCATTCCTGTTGTTCCTCCTCATCCCTTCCTGCTTCACAGACTGGTTTTTCCCATTTGGCATCGGTATCATACTTGTTTAAGGAGAGTCGCCACCTAATCTTGGAGGGCAACTTCCTATCACATGCCATTCGCCAAGCTGGTCCCGTTAATCAGGCGTGGAGATTCAGGTTATGTATTTTTCCCATGAAGGTCTGAATATCATTTTTGTACTCCACAGATTCCATATCCTGTATGGCCTTTCATCCTTCTTCGAGAGGGGCGTACTGACTAGTAAATTCGTACTCAAAGCGATTCCAGGAAGATAGTTCCGAGTCTTGTTCTTCTCCTCGGAGACCATCCATTTTGCATCGATACCATACAGCTATTAGACTGACCTGATCCCCTTTTGTCCTTCCGAAGGTGTAAATGATACGTTCTCGATCATCATCCCAGATTCTTGAGTTTCATTCGAAGTAGTCTACATATTGGGTTAACCAATGGTAAATGCTTTGACAGGTCTTTGCTTCGAAAAATGGGGGCGGGTCTGCCGGTCGTTTAACCGTTTAAGCCAATGCTTCTGTAAGTACATCAGCTGTTCCACGCTGTTCAGGGGTTAATCCGCGTTTGAATCTAGATGGTCCTCCTCCATGTTTTCCTCCGTTTCCATTGTCATCTCCATCATCACTCCCATCGTCCAGGTCGCCGCCCGGTATTAAAAAGGTTGGAGCTTCTCCTTCTTCCTGTTTCCCTTTATCTTGAGGAGGGATTTCCTCAGGTTCTCCCCGTTCTGTAGTCTCTTCCCATTCTTCTGGAACTGAATCCAACATAGCGTGCCGACCACCTGGTTGTCCACTATCTAGTGCCTTAAGCTTGTTAAGAACTAGTGATAGGGTATCGGATATGTGGGCATGATCCTTCAGGATGGTACGGGTAAAGTCGCTATACCGCTCTGAGTCCCTTTCTTGCCTTGCGGCCAAGTTTGATCTCAAGGTTCGCATTGCGGTATTTTGCTAGGTCTGTTGTGCTCTGAACTCTTGGAAAGTGCATTCCAGGGTGAGGTCTTGTTCTAGAGCTTCTCGCTACAGTTGGGTCGTTACCTCTTCATGATGCTCTTGTCTAGCATCTTGTGCTGCCAGTTTGGCAGTAATCTCTCTATTGATCCTTTCTTGGATCTCTCGGTTATTCACTTCTACCATTGTACACTGACATAACATAATAGCAATGTTGTTGCCATGTATATCTTGTCCTTCCAACAATTGTTGCTGGACGGCTATCAGTCCTCGTGAATTGGCTTTGAGAATCTGCTGATAGGGTGTTAAAGGCAATATTGGCAGTATCAGTACTGGTTGATATGTCTTGTCGGATTTGACCTATGACAATTCCTACCCTAGCGGCAAGTCTTGCGAGATCTGCTCTATAGGTATTTGGACGTGGTGTGGTAGATCGTGAAGTGGGAGAAGGGGCTCTTGAGGACAGAGGGACACTGTGAGCCCTGCCCTCTTGTCCTCCAATAGGTTTCCGAAGAGCGGGAGGGAGAGATGAAGAATGACTGAAACTTGTAGAGTGATCATCTCCTGAGGTATCCATTGGTTCTCCTGGAAGAATCTGTTTAGGAGGTTGAGCCATCTCTCTTGCTTGTTTGCAAGCTTCATTTTCTCGTAAGCTGGCTATGAAGCCCACGTTCTGGCAGGTTTCGGTTTAAGTA
This sequence comes from Tuber melanosporum, assembly GCF_000151645.1. Lineage (NCBI taxonomy): Eukaryota > Fungi > Ascomycota > Pezizomycetes > Pezizales > Tuberaceae > Tuber > Tuber melanosporum. Next base: position 336,360 of record NW_003298778.1, read on the forward strand.
GAATATGCGGTAGGAGAAGATGGATCTTAATGGGAGTTCAGATGAGTTCTGAGTCTCCACGCTAGAGGTATAGTAGCAGAGAACCTGCTGATAAGAGAACTTTCCTCACTGGTATCCCAGTCAAGGAAGAGTTTCCAACTGAAATCTGGTCCGTACCAGGTTTCGTATATTCTTTGAAATTGTTCCTCCGTAGAAACTAGGTTGGGGTCAGTATACCACAAAGGAGCTTCTTGTAACAGAAATGGTACTTCTGAAAGCTCAAACTGACTAGAAAACACTTGACTGATAAATGGCAAGTAAACCTTAGATGGTGGTTCGAAAATTGAATTGGTTCGGAATAGTTCTTCGAGGGTATCTAGGCCAACCGTAATATTAATGACTTTACTGAAAGTGTGAATCGAACCCATGCAAGTGGTAACCAATTAGAGAGACTTGGTAACAGGGAGATCTAACAATATACTATTAGGCGGAGACAACTTGATAGACTTCAAGATTGTCTAGGCCAATCGAGATTCGTTTTTGTAGACGGAGATTGTCTAGGAAGGCTCGGACTTAGCTCGTTTCATTTATCACTACTAGGAGTAAAGTAAAATAGGTAAAGTAGGGTAGAATTGTAAAAACAATATTATATTGTTAAGGTCTCTTCTCAGTTGCTTGATGATGTCTAAAGCTTGAGAGGCACTTCTATATTTATATTCTGTGTCTCAGTATTTGCGGACTACATCTATTTATCATACAACTATGAACTTCTTTAATCGTAATTCACAATGTCAAGTTTTCTTCCAAGGTGTGAACATCCGTGGACCCTGAAAACCATCACACCCTCTTCGGTAATTACGATATTTCTTCTTAGGAAACGTACTGTCTCCAATAGTAACATCCCAATTAGCAGAGTCTCTGGACTTATGGCCTAGTTCTTAAGTAGAACTGAGTTGGCTTCAATTGTCTTCACCATTGATGAAATGATCAGTTTTATCCACGGCTATATCTGCAAGGGTGGTCATCATTAGAACCATCTTAGGTTGTCTGACTCCGATCCGTTGTAACTCCATACCCAACCGATAGATTTTCTCTGGATGACTTCCTATCAACTCGCAGGAAGCTATTCCACCAGATTGGTAATTAATCCCTTGGTTGGCAACCCTTGGTTGCTCTCTGGGTAGTAGGTTTCAGTAACTATTGTAGTATTGAGGATCACCCCATGTGTTTCGAAACCCAGTTGCAACACTCCGTGAAGTTCGTTGGCTTCTTTGGTAGTGTCTTTTAGAGTTCTAGACTCTTCTGGTGGATGTGAATATATTGGTCTCTAGTAGAGATCCTTTACCATTTGGTACCATCTCTTTGTGCGAAATTGTCCCATTACCTATGGCCCGTGCCAAAGGTATCATGTCTTTGGAGCCAGGTAACTCTCTGAGTAGTTGACAGAATCACTCCGTTCCACTTCCCAGACCTAGCCGAAGGTCCCCTCTCATATATCCTGCGAACAGGACCTGGTCGGACGGACAGCAGCGACGTATATGGTATTATTCTAACACCTTCACCTTTGTGGTAATATTGTCACAAGACGCAACTGAAATTGATATATATGATGAGTTGCGGGCCCCATAAAGGGGCCGGAGGGCGGTGTTGGAGACCAGAGATTCCAATTCCAAGTGGGGTTACCCTACTTAGGGTGGTTCCTAGGTATTGGATTCTGGTATTCCTAATACTAGGAAGGAGATATCGACATCAACGATTAAAACTATAACCTAGGGGGATTCAGCGACATCCTAGATAACGTTTTAGCAGAGCCTTCAAGGACAGCAAGCCCCATAACCCCAGAGAAAGGATCACCAGTTGATAGCTCTCCTGCAAGAACTCCTCAACCGGAGCGAATGTCGGGATCAGTAGTACTTAGGCTACCAGCCCCAGCCGCTCCCGCACCATGCACTAGCATACTTGGAATGACTGAGAATCAGTTTCAGACATTTCTAGCAGCATCACGAAACACAGGACAAGGAAATATCTAGCGACCGAAAGCAAAAGAACTTGACACATATGAAGGAGCCGATCATAAGGTATGAATATTCCTGGCACAATGCGAAGGGTATTTTGCCATTAAGGGATATGGAGAACACCATGATGAGATCAAGATTTCATATGTGGAATCTCTACTATGAGGACTTGTGGAACAATAGATCATGCTCTGCCAAGATAGAAAAAAGTAAAGGGAATGGGTCGCGTATGAGGAGTTCAAGGCAATACTCTTCGAACAATTCGGAGATCTCAATACCAAGGAGACAGCAAGACAAAAGCTGGAAAAACTGAAACAAGGAAAACAGACCTTTTTGGCATACTGGAATGAATGACGACTATTGGAATACGAGGCAGAGTTTGATGATGCTATCCTCTACATCATCCTCCTGAGAAACTGCAGTGAAAGACTCCGAGAAGCGTTGAGAATTTCCGACTTACAATTACACCATAGCAGAATGATTTGCAAGATGGGCCATCGATAAGGAAAGTAAGCTAAACATGGTTCGAAACAACTCAGAAAACACTATAGCACACAGGGTGGCCCAATCATCCAGAAGCGTAGATGGAACCTTCAAACTGCAAGCAGCTCAAGATAAAAGTCGAGTATTACCACCAGGCGAGCTAATGGAGTTGGACAAATCAAAGGCAGGACCTGCTCCGAACCTGTCTAAGAAAGAATACGCTAGAAGAATGAACGGGAAACGCTGCTTAAGGTGCGGACCAGCAGGACAACGGATACGAGAATGCAGAAGCCGACCCGACAATGGATACCAAGGCAACAGAGGTACTGGAAATAATTGCTTCCAAACTCAAAAGAGGAGCAACATTCGTGAAATAATCGCAGAAGATATACCGGTGGAAAAAGACGAGGGTTCCCAGTAAACGGTAGTCTGAGAGACCCAAGATGTGGACCTGGAAAACCAATCAAAGTAGCGAACTACTATACGGCACTACACACGCAAAGAGGAGAAGAAGACAGAGATCATGTGACGATCAAGATGAAGATATACAACAAAAAAGACGAAGAAATAACAATATATGCAATGCTCAACTCCGTGGCTACCAAAGATTTCATCGACAAGGAAATCTGCGACAAATACGGCCTCTATACCAAGAAGCGAAGAAAGCGAGACAAGTATACATAGTGGATAGAAAGCCAAGCGCAATGGGTCCTATAATCTATACAGCAATAGTATCTATGGATATTGATAGCCATAGGGAAATGGCAACCTTTCAGAGAGCAGATCTCAAGAACCATAAGATAGTCGTTGGGATACCATGGCTGCGAAAACATAATCCGACAATCGATTGGAACAAGAATAAGATGACCTTTACAAGCGAACTATGTGCAACACGATGTCCCAACAGTTCACCTGTAGTCTACTCAATACCGGTACGAGAAGTGGAAGAAGAAACTTGGCATGCAAAGTTTGCCAAGATGCGACAAGATAAGAGAGTCTGGATACAAAAACTGGACCAAGAGGCAAAAGTGCCTACCAGGAGTTCCAAAGGGGCAGCAGGACATGACCTGTATACCAATGAAGGAATCAAGATACCTGCCAATGGGCAGGCAATGATAGAGATAGGAATAGTTATCGGACTACCACAAGGCACCTATGAATGCATAGCATCCCGCAGTGGTCTAGCAGTCAAATATCGACTCATGACCATGGCAGGGGTGATCGATGTCGACTATACTGGTAAAATCAAAGTGGTCCTGGCCAACCTGGCTTAAGAGGACTACGAAATCTAAAAAGCCGATCGAATTGCACAGTTGATCATCGAAAAAATCAACAAAGAAAATCTGCATAAAGTAGATCAACTGGAAGAAACTACAAGAGGAGACAAGAGATTTGGAAGCACAGACCAAAACCAACCCGATACAACAAAAAGAATCGAGATCAGAGAGATCACAGCACAAGCCTTTAGATGGTACTATCAAAGAGGAGATATAACAGGAATTCTTAAATGGATATACAAAGACAAAAAAGCGGTCCTAGCGAAAATCAACATCAGCACAGAACTAGCAATCCAAGACAAGAAATACCAAAGCAAAAAGGGATGGAAAGAATTGATAAATTATTTCAAAGGAATATCATCAATTCATGAATCTATTCCAAGAAGAGGAAGCTATGGAGCTACCACCTCAAAGACCAGGAATCAATCACGAAATTCAGTTGGACAAAGGCGAGAAAACAGGAAAAACAAAACAGATTCCCTACAAGAAGTTATACCCACTAGGAGAAGCGGAGCTCGAGGAACTTAGGAAGTACATTGAGTAAAACCTAAAGTGAGGATGGATCAGGGACTCCTTCGCATCAGGAGGATCTCCAATACTATTCGTTAAAAAGAAAGATAGAAACATGAAACTCTGTGTGGACTACAGAGCCCTCAATTCGGTTATCAAGCAAGATCGATATCCACTACCCTTAATTGGAAAGGCACTGAATAGACAATGGTCAGCAAAATACTTCACCAAACTCGACATCAAGGACAGATACCAAAATATACACATCATGGCAGGAGACGAATAGAAGACTACATTTGCCTCAAGATACTGAATGTTCGAATACTTGGTTATGCCTTTCGGGCTAACCAATGCACTGGCTTCATTCCAAAGATGGATCAACAAGGTACTCAATAAGTACCTTGAGATATGTTACACCATATACTTAGATGATGTACTTATCTGCTCGGAAAACATGCAACAATACTAGAAGGATATCAGCAATATCATGGCCGCAATATAAGGATCAGGAATGAAGATCAAACCCGCAAAATGCGAATTCCATAAGGAAGAAACAGAATACCTTGGATTCATCATCAATTGAAGTGGGGTCAAGGTCGACTCAGTCAAAACAGCAGCAATATGGGATTAGGCTAAACTAAAAAACAAAACAGATGTTCAATGCTTTATAGGATTCTGCAACTTTTATTGAAGATTCATAGAGGGATTTAGCAGACTTGCAAAACTACTCTATAACCTAACAAAGAAAGAAAAGAAATGGGAATGGGGAGAAACAGAACAGAGAGCATATGATACAATATGAACACATCTAATATTGGCACATATACTGGTTCATTCTGACCCAAAACGACGGACAATGATTGAAATGGACGCCTTGAAATATGTGTGCTCAGGCATACTATCACAACAATGTGAAGATGGAAAATGGAGGCCAATATCTTACCGATCCAAGACAGTGACCCCCGCAGAATGCAACTACGACGTTGCGAATAAATAGTTATTAGCGATAGTTCAAGCATTAAAGGAATGGAGGAGATACGTTCTGAACAACGACCTTCCAGTCCGAGTTCTCACCGACTATAAGAATCTGGTCCCATTCATAACTACGAAAGAACTGAACAACTGCCAGATAAGGTAGATAGAACACCTCAGTAAATACAACTTCAAAATCAAATACCGACCAGGCAAAGATAGTGGGAAGCTAGATGCTCTCACAAGGATTGCAAGCGACAAACCACAAACAAAAGAAGACCAAAGCATCAAACAAAAAACACAAGCGTTATTACCAAAAACCTACTTCGAGGCAATAGAGGTTATCCAATTTACATCAACAGAAGAAAAGAAAATCGAGAAGGCAAACGAAGAAGACAAAACAATTCAGGCAATAAGGAAAGTATTGGAGGAAGGAAAAAAGGAGATGAAAGGAATCACTCTGGGTTTATACCAATGGAAGAATGGAAACATGTGGTACGACGGAAAACAATGGATTTGGGAAGAAGAAAAGATAAGAACAGACATCATATGACAACACCACGATATCCAAACAGCAGGACATAGATGAATGGCTAAAACCACAGAATTCATCACGTAGTCATTCTATTGGCCAGGACTGTGTGAAGATGTCAAACAATATGTCAAAAACTGTGACATATGCTAAAAGATAAAAGCGGCTAAACATGCACCATATGGATTACTGAAATCGAACTAAGTTCTGGAACAACTATGGGAAACAATTACTATAGATTTCATCACAGACCTACCGGCATCGGAAAATTACGATAGCATACTGATTGTGGAGGATCGTCAGACCAAAATGAGTCATTTCATTCCAGCCAGAAAAGATATTAACACGAGGGATTTTATATAAACATTGTTCCAAGATGTCTTCCGACTTCATGGCCTCCCAAAGAATATCATTACCGACTGAGGAACACTATTCAAATCAGGACTAGGGAAGAAAGTAACCAGAGAAATAGGGATACAAAACAGGCTAAGCACAGCATTTCACCTGCAAACGGATGGACAAACAGAATGGGTAAATGCAATACTCAAACAATATTTACAGGCCTATGTCATTTACCAACAAGATGATTGGTACAAACTGCTATCAATGGCCGAATTCGCATACAACAATGGAAAGCAAGAAACGATCGGTACAACACCCTTCTTTGCGAATTATGGACAACATCCACAAAGTCAGACCACATATCATACGATTAATGGTATAATACCGGACAAAACAGATATGGGAAAACTACACGAGACATTACAATACAAAATGAGTCAAGCACAACAACGGCAAAAGGAACAATACGATAAGTACTGAAGACCAGATCCGAACATACAACCGGGAGATATGGTATGGCTAATACCATGCAATATGCATACGATGCGACTATCAAAGAAATTTGACTACAAGAAAATCGGACCATTCAAGATACTGGAAAGGGTGGGCAGCTGAGCTTATAAACTCGACCTTCCACCCTCAAGGCGAATACATAACACATTCCACATCTCACTCTTTGAATTACACAATGACAACAGGTTTCCCTCATAAACAATTATTCTTCCTACTCCGATCGAACTCGACGGAGAACCAGAATACAAACTTGACGAGATAGTTGATTCTCGCTTTTTCTATGGCAATCTACAATACTGAGCCAAGTAGACCAGTTACTCACCAGAACACGATAAAACTTGGTACTTCGCACACAACTTCGAACACACACAAGATGCCATCTCATTCTTCCACCAGCGATACCCAGGCAAGCTCGGCCTAGGTAACGATCATTAAGTCCTGATCTTGAGAGATTGTTGATTGCCAGAGTAGAGGAGAACTCGTATATACTTAAGTAGATTTCATATACTGCCAGTTGTTCCCCATCACTACTCTGCATTCACGAGCACCCAAATCCCTTGAGCTGTCTAGCTAACCTCCACAGATCAGACCAAAGATTCTCTATAGCAAACTAAACTACTCTGTAGTTTGATAACATTTACCCAACAGAAGTAGTTTAGCTAGTACATCTACAATACAACCATGGGAGTAAAAACTCTTCTTATTGTGGACATATTAGTGGTAAACTGTCATGTCCAAGCAGATGTAGTAATTACTATAGAACTCTCTACCCATATACACTTAGTCTTCTTGAAGCATTAGCAGCCCTTAAAGATTTATTCAGTTGTACTCTATTCTATATTATTCCTAATAATGGCCATGTAGCTTCTCAGATGAACTCCTTCGGAGGTTGACTACTAATAGGCTCTACCCACTGTGAACTCTCCTAGAAGCAGGTCTCATGGTGTCATCAGACAAGTGTCTTAGAGTCCTTAATAATTCTCTAATCTTATTATACTTTCGAGGTAAGGGACTTTGACTACCTCACCTATAGGCCTCAGGTAACTTCATATACTACCTCTAACTTCAAAGTGGTATTACCTCTTCAGTTCTAGTCCATTTTGCAGGAAGCTACCTGAAGAACATTCTCCAAGTTTGTCTCTATGCCTTTATCCATCCTGCGGACAGCTTCCAGTCAATCAGATAGCATGAGCATATACAGTGTTTTAGGAGTGTCTCTACTTGTAGACTTTTACTAGACATACAGCAACTCTCTAAGTGGTAGCCCATGATGCTAGAGACTTATAACCTGGTTGGAGGGGGGTGTTAGCCACCACAACTCTAAGCTACAGCTTGTTCAGAGTGTAACTAGTTGTGCTGGAGTAATCTGTACAACCTGAGATTCAAATACCATATGTAGTTTCGTGAGACAAACAATCTAGTAACTTTCTCCAAAGTCCTGCATAACAAGTTACTTTCAAGGTAGGATAACTTGGCTCCATAATATAATTACTCTGGTCTGTAGGTAGGATAACAGCTTCCTAAGTTACCCAACTAAGTAGCATAACTCTACCCTGACCCAGCATCTAGCAATTCAAGATAACTCTCCAATTGACTACTTGGGTTACCCAACCCAGTATGGTAACTACCACCTCTTACTAGTGTCTATATACTTCTTAGTATGGCCTAGTATGTCCAAATAAGATACCTAACCAACAGTACCTCTACCCTGTTGACTCTGGTCTTCCGCCATTCCTACTGTGGTAGTCATTTTACACCATTCTCAGCATAAGTTTTGGTAATTGTAATGGTACTCTATAGAGTCTCGATACACTGCTATGAGTATTAGGTATTATGGCCTAATGCCTTCAGAGTTATTGAAAGTTAGGAATACCAGGATGCGATACCTAGGAACCACCCTAAGTAGGGTAACCCCACTCAGAATCAGAATCTCTAGTCTTAAAAACCCCCCTCTTATCTCCTTAAGAGGCTCACACATCATCATACATATCTATCTCAGTTTAGCTCAAATGGAATATCACCTGATTCCTCTCTGTAGACCAGATGTTCAACTTCAGTTGTTGTCAAAGTTATTTCTGGTATTGAGTGATTTTCTACCAATACTACTTACAACTGTAATACTCCCTGTATAATCACTAAAGACCTTCGACCAAAGGGTTATAATTCTATCAGATAGAAACGCATTTCATCTAAATGATGGAAGTTATTAGGTAAGAATCTATTAGTTAGATCAGGAGATATTGAGCTTCAAAGTCAGTGACTTAAGAAAATTGCATATACAACTTCTCAGAGTTGCCTACCGTGGAACTATTTGCCAATCACCTAGAACAGCCACCTATGAATTAATAGAAGGTTATGAGGAAGATATCTGTCAGTTGAATCCAGAGTTATAGAGATTTAAAGTCAGCGACCTAGGAAAATTGAATTTATGACTACCTCTACCAACATAAACATGCAGATAAAACAGATCATTGTATCAATAAGAGAGACTATTGGAGCTAACCCAGTTTGACTAAAGAGCTTGGCCATAAGTCTACAGACTCTGATGATCAGATAATTACTATTGGGAACAGTATAGTTTCTAGTTAGCAATATCATAATTACCGAAGAGGGTCTGGTGATTTTCAGGGTCTCCAGGTGTTCGCAGCTTTGAAGAATACCTGACATAGTAAGTTATAATCCGAGAGGTATATAGTTTGTATAATAGATAGATGTAGTCCGCAAATACTCAGATGCAGAATATAAATTTCGAAGTGCCTCTCAAGCATTTAGACATCATCAAGCAATTGAGGAGATACCTTAACAATATAATATTGTTCTTATAATTCTTTTCTACTTTACCTACTTTACCTTACTCTTAGTAGTCATAAATGAAATGAATATATTTCAAGTCTTCCTAGACAATCTCTGTCTACAGAAAATAAATCTTGATTGGCCTAGACACCTCTGAGTCTATACCGGTTGTCTCTACCTAACACTATAAGTCTTGTTAAAATTTAGAAATAAATATACTCCTGTAACACCATATATGCTCATGCTATTGTAACCAGTATGAGTACTTGGTTTAATGTTTTCTTTTATGTTTTCTTTTAAGTATTGATTTATTACTTAATTTGTTTTAAGTATCGTTTGATGCTCAGTTTTGTTTTATGTTTTGTTTTAAGTATCACGTTGATACTTGATTTGTTTTAAGTATTATTTGATACTCAGTTTTGTTTTATATTTTGTTTTAAGTATCACTTTGATACTTGGTTTGTTTTAAGTAATGTTTGATACTAGGTTTTGTTTTATGATTTATTTTAAGTATTGCTTTATACTTAAGTGGTTTTACCAAAGTATATCACTTGATACCTTTGACTATTTTCATTTATGCTTGATATGAACAGATTTGTATATTTAAAGACTGCCTGATTCCACAATGGAAAAGGCAGGCTTTAACAGACAGTATTTTAATATATTTGAGTGAACAGTTACTCTTTAGTTTTCCTAGTATGCAGCTCTCCTCTTCTTTCTGGTAGAGCAGGCCACCTGTCAACTATCTTACCTTACTCTAAAATATGATTAGCTTTTTGCAAACATGTTCCAGCTACCTGTTAACTATTGTACCCTCCCCCGAAATGTGATTAGCACTTAGCAAACACATTACATCCGGCCTGAGTCTTCTCAATGCATGCTAGAGTTAGCTTCCGCCTTACAAGTTCAACAATAGGATAATTTTACTCTAAAATACTACTGAATAAAATATGGTATGATAACTTCTAAATCTACTATTTTCAAGTTGGTTATCTTACCTACTAGTATAACTACTATAACTTACTTGTACCTATATACCTCTAGTAAGGTAGACCATGTTTGACTAAGGGACTTAACAAATAGTATATTTATTTAACGTGATCGTAAGATTCTAATCACATTTCGGGATAAGATACCATAGTTGACAGTGACTTACCTACATGAGAGAAGGTGAGAGCTGCATACTAAAAGAGACTTCAAATGTGTACTGGGAAAACTAAAGAGTAAACGTTCAATCAAGTATATCGAAATTCTATTGGTCAAAGTCTGCCTTTTCCATTGTGGAATTAGGCGGTCTTTAAATCCACAAATCTGTTTATGTCTAGCATGAACAAAACTAATCAAAGGTATCAAGCAATACAGCTTGGTAAAAACCACCAAAATATCAAAACAATACTTAAAACAAAATACAAAACAAAACTATGTATTAAATAATACTTAAAATAAACCAAGTATCAAAGCAATACTTAAAACAAAATATAAAACCAAACTAATTATCAAACGATACTTAAAACAAACTAAGTATCAAAGTAATACTTAAAACAAAATATAAAACAAAACCATGTATCAAACAATACTTAAAACAAAATATAAAACAAAACCATGTATCAAATGATACTTAAAACAAAATATAAAACCAAACCAATTATCAAACGATACTTAAAACAAACTAAGTATCAAAGTAATACTTAAAACAAAACATAAAACTAAACTAATTATCAAACGATACTTAAAACAAACTAAGTATCAAAGTAATAATAAAAACAAAACATAAAACAAAACTAAGTATCAAATTGTAACATGTTCGCAAGGTGCTAATCACGTTATCGGTAATGGATACGATAGTTGGCAGGTGGTCTGCTCTTCCAGAGAGGAGGCGAGAGCTGAGAACTAAAGGAGGCTTCGAGGGCGTACTGAGGAACAAAGAAGTAACCGTTCAACCAAGTGTATTGAAATACTGTCTGTCGAAGTCTGCCTTTTCTATCGTAGAAACAGGCGGTCTTTAAATACACAACTCTGTTCATGTCTAGCATGAACGAAACTAATCAAAGGTATCAATCGATACACTTTGGTAAAATTCTTTAAGTATCAAAGCGATACTTAAAACAAACATAAAACAAAACCAAGTATCAAACGATACTTAAAACAAACCAAGTATCATGCGATACTTAAAACAAAACATAAAACAAAACCAAGTATCAAACGATACTTAAAACAAACCAAGTATCAAGCGATACTTAAAACAAAACATAAAACAAAACCAAGTATCAAACGATACTTAAAACAAACCAAGTATCAAGCGATACTTAAAACAAAACATAAAACAAAACCAAGTATCAAACAATACTTAAAACAAACCAAGTATCAAGCGATACTTAAAACAAAACGTAAAACACCAGAAGTGGTGTACTAGGTCTTCCTCCATC
>NW_003298779.1:0-26866 GCF_000151645.1 Tuber melanosporum
AAAAAACTCATAAACCAATCATAACGCAATAAACAAGTCATATGACTTGACTGAGTCATATGTGCAAAGCCCATGCCCTCTAAACGAGGTCATGTGTGAAACATAAATCATATGCGCAAGGCTTACCTGTAAGGCATACTTGCAAGTCATACTCACCAGGCACACATCTCATGGCTCATATTTGAGACATGTGCAAAAGCATTACAAATCCCACACATAACAAATCATATGACCGGAATGAGTCATATGTGTAATGCAATAACATACCTGTGACTTATAACTGTGTCTCACGTGAAAAACCTTTTTATGCCAAGCCATGTTCGTGACCTGATCGCAGAAAATTCACCGGCAGAAAACCACGAGGGTCCCCAGCAAATGGTAATCTCGGAGATCCACGATGTGAACCTGGAAAATCCATCAAGTTAGTGAACTACTACACGGCACTACACACGCAAAGAGGAGAAGAAGACGGAGATCATGTAATGATCAAGATGAAGATATACAACGAAGAAAGCGAAGAAACTACAACAGATGCAATGCTAGACTCAGGGGCGACTAAAGACTTCATCGACAAAGAAATCTGCGACAAATATGGCCTCTACACCAAACAAGCAAAGAAAGCAGGACAAGTCTACCTAGTGGATGCAAAGCGAAGGTATGGGTTCGATAACCCATACTGCAACAGTACCTATGGACATTGACAGCCATAGGGAAACGGCCACCTTTCAGGTAGCAGATTTTAGAAACCATGAGATAGTCCTATGGATGCCATGATTACGAAAAGATAATCCAACTATTGATTGAAACGAGAACAAGATGACCTTTACAAGTGAACTATGTGCGACATGATGTCACAACTGTTTATCTGTGGTTTACTCGACACCGATACCAGAAGCTGAAGAAGAAACATTACATGCAAGGTTCGCCGAGCTGCGGCAAGATATGAGAGTCCCAATACAAAGACTGGGCCCAGCGGCATGTGTGCCTACTAAGGGTTCCAAAGGGGTAGCATGACACGACCTATATGCCAACAATGGAATAAACATACCTGCCAGCGGGCAGGCAATAATAACAACAGGAAAAGCCATCAGACTACGAGAATGCACCTATGGACGCATAGTACCCCGCAGTGATCTAGCAGTCAAACATCAGCTCATGACCATAGCAGGGGTGCTCGACATCGACTATACAGGTGAAATCAAAGTGGTCCTGGCTAACCTGGCTCAAGAGGACTACCAAGTCCAAAAAGGCGAGTGAATTGCACAGTTGATAATCAAAAAAATCAACAGTGAGGATCCGCACATAGTAGATCAACTAGAAGAAACCACAAGAGGAGAACAGGGATTTGGAAGTACGGACCAAAGCCAGCCTGATACAACAAAAAGAATTGAGATCAAAGAGATAACCGCACAAGCCTTTGGATGGTACTATCGAAGAGGAGATACAATAGGAATTCTCAAATGGACATACGAAGACGAAAAAGCAGTCCTAGCGAAAATCAATATCCGCACTGATCTAGCAATCCAGGATAAGAAATACCAAATCAACAAGCGATGGAAAGAATTGTTTGCAAAGGAATATCATCAATTCACGAACCTATTTCAAAAAGAGGAAGCTACGGAGCTACCACCTCGAAGACCAGGAATCAATTACGGAATTCAGCGGGACAAAGACGAAAAAATGGGAAAAACAAAAGAGATTCCCTACAAGAAGCTATACCCACTAGGAGAAGTAGAGCTGGAAGAACTTAGGAAGTACAGCGAGAAAAACTTAAAGCGAGGATGGATCAGGGACTCTTTCGCGTTAGGAGGATCCCCAATACTATTCGTCAAAAAGAAAGACGCAAAAATGAGACTCTGTGTAGACTACAGAGCTCTCAATTCTGTTACCAAGAAAGACTGATATCCACTACCCTTGATTGGAGAAGTACTGGATAGACTGTGGTCAGCAAAATACTACACCAAACTCGACATCAAGGATGCATACCACAATATACGGATCAAGGCAGGAGACGAATGGAAGACTACATTTGCCTCAAGATATGGAATGTTCAAATACTTGGTTATGCCCTTCGGGCTAACCAATCCACCGGCTTCGTTCCAGAGATGGATCAACAAGATACTCAATAGGTACCTCAACATATGTTGCATCCTATACTTGTACAATGTACTCATATACTCGGAAAACGTACAACTACACCAAAAGGATATGAGCAATATCATGGCCGCAATACAAGGATCAGGAATAAAGATTAAACCAACAAAATCCGAATTCCATAGGGAAGAAACGGAATACCTCGGATTTATTATCAAGCAAAGTAGGGTCAAGGTCCACCCTGTCAAAACAGCTGCCATATGGGATTGGGCCAAACCAGACAACAAAACCGATGTTCAATGCTTTATGGGATTCTGCAACTTTTATCGAAGATTCATAGAGGGATTTAGCAGGCTTGCAAAACCACTCTATAACCTAACAAAGAAAGACAAGAAATGGAAATGGGGAGAAACGGAACAAAAAGCATATGATGCAATACGAACACATCTAACATCGGCACCCATACTGGTTCATTTCAACCTAAACTGAAGGCTAATGATTGAAACAGACGCCTCAAAATTTGTATGCTCAGGCATACAATCTCAACAACGCAACGATGGAAAATGCAAGCCAGTGTCTTACCGAGCCAAGACAATGACCCCCGCAGAATGCAACTATGACGTTACAAACAAAGAGCTATTAGCGATAGTTCAAGCATTAAAGGAATGGAGGAGATAAGTTTTGAACAATGACAATCCAGTCCAAGTTCTAACCGACCACAAGAACCTGGTCCGGTTCATGACTACGAAAGAACTGAACGACCGCCAGATAACATGGATTGAACACCTCAGCAAATACAATTTCAAAAGCGAATACCGCGCAGGCAAAGAGAGTGGAAAGCCAGATGCTCTCACAAGGATTGCAAGCGACAAACCACCAACTAAAGAATACGAAAGAATCAAACAAAAAACATGAATACTATTACCAAAAACCTACTTCCAGGCAATGGAGGTTATCCCATTCACATCCATGGAGGAAAGAGAAATTGAGAACGCAAACGAGAAATACAAAACAATTCAGGCAATAAGAAAAGCATTGAAGGAAGAAAAAAAGGAGAAGAAAGGAATTGCTCTGGGTTTATGCCAATGGAAGGATGGAAATATGAGGTACGATGGAAAACAATGGATCCCAGAAGAAGAGGAGATAAGGACAGACATCATACGACAACAACAAGATATCTGAACAGCAGGACACTGAGGAACGGCTAACACCATGGAATTCATCACAAGGTCATTCTATTAGCCAGGAATGTGTGAAGATGTCAAACAATATGTCAAAAACTGCAACATTTGCTAATGGACGAAAAAGGGTAAACATACACTATATGGATTACTGAAATCAAACGAAGTTCCCAAACAACTATGGGAAACAATTACTATGGATTTTATCACGGACCTACCGGCATCAGAAAATTGCGATAGCATCCTGGTTGTGGTAGATCGTTTGACCAAAATGAGTCATTTCCTTCTGTTCTGAAAAGATATCAACACGAGGAATTTCATACAAACGTTCTTCCGAGAGGTTTTCCGACTTCACCACCTCCCAAAAAGCACCATTACCGATCGAGAAATACTATTCACATCGGGACTATGGAAGAAAGTAACCGGAGAAATGCGGATAATTTTTTTTAAACAGGATGAGCACAGCGTTCCACCCACAAACCGATGAACAATGGGAACAGGTAAATGCGACACGCGAACAATATTTAATGGCCTATGTCCATTATCAACAAGATGACTGGTACAAGCTGTTATCTATGGCCGAATTCGCAAACAACAATGGAAAGCGAGAAACAATCGGCACGACACACTTCTTCGCGAATTGTGGACAACATCAACAAAGTCAGACCACATATCACATGATTAATGACGTGATACTGGACAAAACCGATATGGGAAAACTACATGAAACATTACAATACAAAATGAGTCAAGTACAACAACGACAAAAGGAACAATATGATAAGTACCAAAGACCAGATCCGAACATACAACCAGGAGATATGGTATGGCTAATACCACTCAATATCCATACGACACAACCATCAAAGAAATTGGACTACAGGAAAATTGGACCATTCAGGATATGGGAAAGAGTGGGCAGCCGAGCTTAAAAACTGGACCTTCCCTCCTTGATGCGAATACACAACACATTCCACATCTCACTCCTCAAATTACACAACAACAACAAGTTTCTCTCACAAAGACTTATTCCTCACCCTCCGATTAAACTCGCCAGAGAAACAGAATACGAGCCCGATGAAATATTCAATTCCCACTTCTTCTATGGTCACCTCCGATACCGAGCCAAGCAGACAGGATATTCACCCGAACACGATAAAACTTGGTACTTCGCACACAACTTTGAACACGCACAAGATGCCATCTCAACCTTCCACCAGCAATACCCAGGCAAGCCCGACCTAGGTGACGATCACATCCAACCAAGACAAAGTCAAGGGAAAGTCTTCCGCACTGTTGTAACAACATGAGGGCTGGGGTGATAGCCCCCGCGAAACCACACCCACCAGCCCCGAATACTCATTCATGGGGCCGACCGATGAAGAACTCAAGGTAAGGGAAAAACAAGCATAGCATAATATCAAGTCATGGATGGTATTCTATAATGACGGGTGCCAAACACATTTTGGTGACAAAGAAGGCTCGGGATGATTCCCGAGTGAATGTCGAAAGCGTGGCCCATGCCCGGACCATGTTCTGAAGCATTGGCAACAATCCATCAGCAATGGGTGCAGGATGTACAGGGCACAGAAAATATCTGCGGGATTCTACCCGCAGAAGGATGGAAGCAGGAAAGAGTTGGAAGGAGAGGATGCCAGAAAGGCATAGGCCGTAAGGATGTGGTCCAGGGAGGGAGGGGCCCAAAACTCCTCAGCAGACACGGAACCGGACGTCAGCAGCCTACACAGGCAGATCTGGGGACTCCGAGAACAACTTGGCCAAGCCGTGGCCACAATTTCGGCAAACAATAAAATGATCGCGGAGCTAAGACAGCTGCACAATAATCACCGGTACACAATCGAGATGGCGAATCTGACTCTAGAATTGGTAAGGGTCCGATGGTGGACGGCAGATGAAAGGTTTGACAAGCTGAGAAGGACCATATACTGGGCAGGACGGAAACTATTGAAACTGGGAGAAAAAGCATGATCGGACTCAGGCTTAGAAGGAGGGGAGCTAATATCATGAACGTGGCTTGGCATGAAAGAGGCTTTCATGTAACATATGGTTATGAGTCACCGGTATGTTATTGTTTTACACAGATGACTCATTCAGGTCATATGATTTGTTATGTGTGCGATTTGTGATGCTTTCGCACATGGCTCACATATGAGTCATGGGACAGGCGCCTGGCGAGTATACCTTACGAGTGTGCCTTGCGGGTAAGCCATGCGCATATGATTTATCTTTCACACAAGACCTCGTCCACAGGTCATGGGTTTTGCACATAGGACTCAGTCGAGGCATTTGACTTGTTTATTGCGTTATGATTAGTTTATGAGTTTTTGTACTTAACCTCGCTATATGGTCATGGGTTTTAAGCATGTGATCACTTCGTCACATGACTAGTTTGTTATGATTTGATTTCGCACATGTGACCACTTTAGGTCACATGACTACGGGCGGGAAGAATACTATATAAGGAGGCCGATGCGGCCGAGGAGGATAGGTTCTTCACACTTTGTTCTAAGTACTTTTCCTACTTATTACTTTACCAAATATGAAACACCTTTACGATGTTTATCTTTATTACAACATTATTGTTATGCTAAGAAAGGTTCTTTACGAAGACGAGTTAGAGAAAGCTTATGATATGCGTTCCCGATAGAAGACAAAGGTCTTGTACTATTGGTAACGTAGGCAGAGGCCTAGAGCTATTATAAGACGAAGAAAGAAGGAGACAGAAAAGAGAAGTATCGTTCCCCATCGCCAAGTACTAACTGTCCAAGAGGGATCGTTACATTACAAAGTGTCACCTAGTGCGACACCCAATGATACAAGACGGCATCCTTCAATCCAGACAGGGAAGGAGATATTGTCATCAACAATCAAAACCTTAACCTCGGAGGATTCAGTGATGCCCTAGATCACATCTCGGCAGAGGACTAGAGAGCAGCAAGCCCAGTAACCCCAAAGAAAGGATCACCAGTCGATAGCTCTCCTACAGGAACTCTACGACCCAAGAGAACGTCGGGATCAGCAGTATCAGGGCCACCGGCCCCAGCTGCTCTGGCACCAGGAACTAGCATACTTAGAATGACTGAAAATCAGTTTCAGGCATTTCTCGCAGTAAAACGAAACACAAGACAAGGAAATGTCCAACGACTGAAAGCAAAGAAGCCCAACACATACGAAGAAGCTGAAGATAAGCTACGAATATTCTTAGCGCAATGCAAAGGATATTTTGCCGTTAAGTGATATGGAGATCACCATGACAAGATCAAGATTCCATATGTGGAATCTCTACTCAGAGGACTCACGGGACAATGGATTATGCCTTTCCATGATAGAAGGAAGCAGAGGAAATTGGTCACATACAAAGAGTTCAAGGGGACCCTCATCGAACAATTTGGAGATCCCAACACCAAAGAAACAGCCAGACGAAAGTTGGAAAAACTCCAACAATGAAAGCAAACATTCTCGGCATACTGGAACGAAGGCCGACTATTTGAATACGAAGCCGAGTTTGATGATACTACTCTCTATATCATCCTCCTGAGAAACTGAAGCGACAGACTCCAAGAGGCATGGGGAATCTCCGACCAGCGCTATACAACAGCAGAACGATTTGCAAGATGGGCAATCGATAAGGAAACCAAACTAAATATGGTTCGAAACAACTCGGAAAGCGCTATAGCACACAGGGTGGTCCAATCATCCAGGAATGTGGAAGGGACCTTCAAACAGCAAGCCGCTCGAGGAGAAAGTCGAGCATTACCACCAGGCGAGCCAATGGAGTTAGACAAATTAAGAGTAGGACCTACTCTGAACTTGTCTGAGGAAGAATACGCCAGAAGAATGAGCGGGAAACTCTACCTGACGTGCGGAAAAGCAGGACATCAGATACGAGAATACAGAAGCCGACCCGACAGCGGATACCAACGGACTAGAGCTGCTGGAAATAATTGTTTCCAAAATGAAAAAAGGTGGAACATTCGCGAAATGATCGCAGAGGATTCACCGGCGGAAAACAGCGAGGGTTCCCAGTAAATAGTGGTCAGGGAGACCCAAGATATGGACCTGGAAAACCCATCAAGGTAGCAAACTACTACACGGCACTATACATGCAAAGAGGTGAAGAATACGGAGATCATGTGATGATCAAAACGAAGATATATAACGAAGAAAACGAAGAAGCAACAATATATGCAATGCTCGACGGTGGGGCTACTGAAGACTTCATCGACAAAGAAATCTGCGACAAATACGGCCTCCACACCAAACAAGCAAAGAAAGCAAGAGATGTCTACCTAGTGGATGGAAAGCTAAGTGCTATGGGTCCTATAACCCATATGGCGATAGTACCGATGGACATTGACAGCCATAGGGAAATGGCAACCTTTCAGGTAGCAGATCTTAAAAACCATGAGATAGTCCTAGAGATGCCATGGTTACGAAAGCATAATCTGACGATCAATTGGAACGAGCACAAGATGACCTTTACAAGCGAACTATGTGCGACATGATGTCTCAACAGTTCACCTGTGGTTTACTCAATATTGATACAAGAAGTGGAAGAAGAAACTTAGTATGCAAAGTTTACCGAGATGTGGCAAGATAAGAGAGTCCAGATACAAAGACTGGAGCAAGAGGCAAGTGTGCCTACCAAGGGTTCCAAAACAACAGCAGGACACGACCTGTATGCCAACAAAGGAATCAAGATACCTGCCAATGGGCAGGCAACGATAGCGACAGGAATAGCCATCGGACTACCAGAAGGCACCTATGGACGAATAGCATCCCGCAGTGGTCCAGCAGTCAAATATCGGCTCATGACCATGGCAGAGGTGATCGACGTTGACTATACAGGTGAAAACAATGTGGTCCTGGCCAACCTGGCTCAAGAGTACTACCAAGTCCAAAAAGGCGATCGAATCGCGTAGTTGATAATCAAAAAAATCAACAAAGAGGATATGCACGAAGTAGATCAACTGGAAGAAACCACCAGAGGAAACAAGGGATTTGGAAGTACGAACCAAAACTAGCCTGATACTACAAAAAGAACTGAGATCAAAGAGATCACAGCATAAGCCTTTGGATGGTACTATCGAAGAGGAGATACAATAGGAATTCTCAAATGGACATATGAAGATGAAAAAGTAGTTCTAGCGAAAATCAATATCAGCACGGAAGTAGCAATCTAGGATAAAAAATACTAAAGCACAAAGGGATGGAAAGAATTGGTTCAAGAAGAATATCATCAATTCACAAACCTATTCCAAGAAGAGGAAGCTACGGAGCTACCACCTTGAAGACTAGGAATCAATCACGAAATTCAGCTAGACAAAGACGAAAAAACGGGAAAAACAAAAGAAATTCCCTACAAGAAGTTATACCCACTAGGAGAAGCAGAGCTCGAAGAACTTAAGAAGTACATCGAGCAAAACCTAAAGTGGGGATGGATCAGGGACTCTTTCGTGTCAGCAGGATCCCCAATACCATTCGTCAAAAAGAAAGACAGAAAAATGAGACTCTGCGTGAACTATAGAGCCATTAATTCGGTTAGCAAGAAAGACTGATATCCACTACCCTGGATTGGAGAAGCACTGGATAGACTGTGGTCAGCTAAATACTTCACCAAACTCGACATCAAGGATACATACCACAATATACCCATCAAGGCAGGAGACGAATGGAAGACTACATTTGCCTCAAGATACGGAATGTTCAAATACTTGGTTATGCCCTTCGGGCTAACCAACGCACCGGCTTTATTCCAGAGATGGATCAACAAAGTACTCAATAAGTACCTTGATATATGTTGCATCGTATACTTGGACGATGTACTCATATACTCAGAATATATATAACAACACCAAAAGGATATCAGCAATATCATGGCCGCAATACAAGGATCAGGAATGAAGATCAAACCAACAAAATGTGAATTCCATAAGGAAGAAATGGAATACCTCGGATTTATCATCGATCGAAATGTGGTCAAGGTCGACCCTGTCAAAACAGCTGCCATATGGGATTGGGCCAAACCAAACAACAAGACCGATGTTTAATGCTTTATGGGATTCTGCAACTTTTATCGAAGGTTCATAGAGGGATTTAGCAGGCTTGCAAAACCACTCTATAACCTTACGAAGAAAGACAAGAAATGGGAATGGGGAGAAACAGAATAAAAAGCATATGATGCAATACGAATACATCTAACATCGGCATCCATACTTGTTCATTTCAACAGAAACCGAAGGACAATGATTGAAATGGACGCCTCCAAATATGTATGCTCAGGCATACTATCGCAACAATACAATAATGGAAAACGGAGGCCAGTGTCTTACCGATCCAAGACAATGACCCCCGTAGAGTGCAACTACGATGTTGTAAACAAAGAACTATTAGTGATAGTTCAAGCATTAAAGGAATGGAGGAGATACGTTTTCAACAATGACTATCCAGTCCGAGTTCTAACCGACCACAAGAACCTGGTCCTATTCATGACTACGAAAGAACTGAATGACCACCAGATAAGGTGGATGGAGCAACTCAGCAAATACAACTTCAAAATTGAATACCAACTAGGCAAAGAGAGTGGAAAGTGAGATGCTCACATAAGGATTGCAAGCGACAACCCACAAACCAAAGAATATGAAAGAATGAAACAAAAAACACGAACACTATTACCAAAAACCTACTTTGAGGCAATGGAGGTCATCCAATTCACATCAATGGAGGAAAAGGAAATGGAGAATGCAAATGAGAAAGACAAAACAATTAAGGCAATAAGAGAAGTACTGAAGGAAGGAAAAAAGGAGATAAAAGGAATTGCTCTGGGTTTATGCCAATGGAAGGATGGAAATATGTGGTAAGATGGAAAACAATGGATTCCGGAAAAGGAGGAGATAAGGACAGACATCATACGACCACACCACGATATCCGAACAGCAGGACACGGGGGAATGGCTAAAACTACGGAATTCATCACGAGGTCATTCTATTGGCCAGGACTGCGTGCAGATGTCAAACAATATGTCAAAAACTGCGACATATGCCAAAGGACGAAAACGGCTAAACACGCACCATATAGATTACTGAAATCAAACCAAGTTCCTGAACAACCATGGAAAACAATTACTATGGATTTCATCACGGACCTACAACCTCAGAAAATTGCGATAGCATCCTGGTTGTGGTGGATAGTCTGACCAAAATGAGTCATTTGATTCCAGTTAGAAAAGATATCCACACGAAGGATTTTATACAAACATTCTTCAGAGAGGTCTTTTGACTTCACGGCCTCCCGAAAGAATATCATTACCGATCGAGGAACACTATTGTCACGAACGTGGCTTAGCATGAAAAAGGTTTTCACGTGACACATGGTTATGAGTCACAGGTATGTTATTGTTTTGCGCATATGACCTATTCAGGTTATCTAATTTGTTATGTGTGAGATTTGTGATGCTTTCACACATAGCTCAAGTATGAGTCATGGGACGTGTACCTGACGAGTATGTCTTGCGAGGATGCCTTGCGGGTAAGCCTTGTGCATATGATTTATGTTTCACACATGACCTCATTTTGAGGTCATGGGCTTTGCGCATATGACTCAGTCGAGTCATATGACTTGTTTATTGCGTTATGATTGGTTTATGAGTTTTCTACATGACCTCGCTATGAGGTCATGGGTTTTGAGCATAGGATCACTTTGGTCACATGATTAGTTTGTCATGATTTGGTTTCACACATGTGACCACTTTAGGTCACATGACTACGGGCGGGAAGAATACTATATAAGGAGGCCGATGCGGCCGAGGAAGATAGGTTCTTCACGCTTTGTTCTAAGTACTTTTCCTACTTATTATTTTAACAAATATAAAACACCTTTACAATCTTTATCTTTATTGCAACGTTATCATCACGCCAAGGAAGGTTCTTCATGAAGACGAGTTAGAGAAAGCTTAAGATAGGCGTTCCCGATAGAAGACAAAGGTCTTGTACTATTAGTCACTTAGGCCGAGACCTAGAGCGATCGTAAGACTAAGAAAGAAGAAAACAGCAAAGAGAAATATCGTTCCCCCTCACTACAAATTAACTGTCCAAAGGGGATCATTACAACCTCCCACGGAATCAACCATATTTTGGCTACTCCTGGATATCAGGAGACTAATAGCGAAGCAAAATGAAAAATCCACAAAATCAAGACTGGAATTAGGAATATGATCCATGAATGACATACGCACTGAGAACCAGTACTCGTTGAGCTCACTGCATATATTAATGCGGGATACTCTGATATGTTGGGAATGTCTCCATACAAGACAATTTTCGGCCGTCAATACCCTCTCCTACCTACAACTGTATTTATGAACTCCTCAGTCCATGCCTTCGATGACCTCCTAAACCGCCATCAAGTAATTCGGAATGATGTCTTCCAAGCTGTTCAAGCTGCCTGATTCCGCCGCTCCACTACTGCTCTGAAGCCACAACACAAACATGTCCCTATTCCGCCAGGTGATATGCTCATGGTACATGGAAACATATTCATTACCAATGTTGGACGCAGCAAGAAACTACAACCCTGATCGCGAGGACCTTTCAAGGTCTTATCCATTGATGAGCATACAGAAAACTACACTATTCAGATGGATGGGTGCATGTACCGCCGCAATACAACAGTCTTTCACGCCTCTGCTGTCAAACGATTCCACCCAAGTGACCACTCCAAGTTCCCTGGAAGAATCCACTCTCGACCTGCAGCTATCATTATTGATAAAAATGATGAATGGGAAGTTGAACAAATTCGAGACCACCGCCTTTGACATGGAAATGATCAGTTCCTAGTCAAATGGAAAGGATATCCAATGAGAAAAAATAGCTGAGAACCACTGGAAGGACTAGAGCACGCTATGGATATGGTAAACGTATGGTGGAAAGAGAACATGCCAAATGAATCCCTCCCTCCAACGATAAATTCGATCACAATGTGGTCGATACTAACGATACTAGAGACAGAGCAATGGCAGTTGGAACTTGAAGCTAGAGATGGGTTTTGGGCACTATATGTTGTGTCAGAATTCGAAAGCAGGGATAAGGAAAATCAAGCTATTGAGCAGGCTCTCGAAAACCTTATCTGATCACCATTCACCATCCGAATACCACAACGATGTCAAACTATGTGGAACTTAATGTGAGACTGCAACAACAGATTATTGTACTGTTGTTGAATCGTGATGTTATCCAACTTGAAGACTGCTTCAAAATCCTTTGGATAGACTACTGTCCTGATTGCGACAACACTGGGATTGATGTACTGCATGAATTTGGTATGCAGGACTACTGTGATTTGCATTGCTTTGAGTCTAAATGTTGTCTTAGGATTTCTTCTTGTCCAAGGTGTGACAGTTATGATGAAGGGCTGGTAGCTGAAACTGAAGCCTTTAGTTTCTCAGACTCCACTTTTGATGATTATTAGGTTTTGTTTGTTTAAACAGCTGTTGTTATTTAGGGAATGTAACCGGTACGGGTACTCGATTATTAGTTTATTTTGTGTTATGTTTTAAGTTTCGCTTTGATACTTGGTTTGTTTTAAGTATCGTTTGATACTTAGTTTTGTTTTGTGTTATGTTTTAAGTATCGCTTTGATACTTGGTTTGTTTTAAGTATCATTTGATACTTAGTTTTGTTTTATATTTTGTTTTAAGTGTCAGTTTGATACTTTATTAGTTTTACCAAAGTGTATCGATTAATACCTTTGATTAGTTTCGTTCCTGCCAGACATGAACAGATTTGTGTATTTAAAGGCCACCTGTTTCTACGATAGAAAAGGCAGACTTCAACAGACAATATTTCAATATACTTGGTTGAACGGTTATTTCTTTGTTCCTCAGTACACCCTCGAAGCCTCCTTTGGTTCTCAGCTCTCGCCTCCTCTCTGGAAGAGCAGGCCACCTGCCAACTATCATATCTATTACCGATAACGTGATTAGCACCTTACGAACACGTTACAATTACAATATAACTACCTCAGAAGCATATTGTTCCTAATATAGTCATCCGATCATTAGAGTCTTTAGATTTGTCACTTGGTATATTAAGTCGAACTGACCTGGCCCCAATTGTCTCCATCTTTGATAAAATGATCAGTTTCATCTGCGGGTTGCATTTGCAGGATTAGTCGTAATCATAACCTTTTTAGATCACCTGACTTTAAATCTTCATAATTCCTTACTCAACAGATAGATGTCTTCTAGAGAACTTTCTACTAATTCACAGAAGACTATTCCACTGGACTAACAAATATTCCCTCAGTCTGCAACTTTTGGCTGCTCTAGGTAACAGTATTTCACTCACTATTGTAGTATTAGAATTTATTACTGTAACTAGAATGTATTCTAAAACCTAGTTGTAACACCCTGTGAAGTCTATTGGCTTCTATGATATTGGCTGTCCATATTCTAGACCTTTCTGGATATTGTAGGATGGATGTCAATGTATTAGTCTCTCATTAAGATCCTTTACCCTTCGATATCATCTCTTTGTGTGAAAACGTCCTATTACCAATATTATAAGGTAAAGATAATACATCTTTGAAGCCAGGTAGCTCTCTGAATAGCTGACAGACCTACTTCATTCCACTACCCAGACCTAGCCGATGGTCCCCTCCTACATAGCCTGCAAGCAGGACCTGGTCAGACGGACAGCTGCGAAGTATATGGTATTATTCTAACACCTTCAGTTCTGTGATATTATAGTCACTGGATGCATCTGAGATTGATATGTATAATGACAGGTGGCCCCCTGACGGGGCCTGCAGGGAGGTGTTGGAGACCTTGGATTCTGATACTGGGTGAGGTTCCCCTACTTAGGGTGACTTCTAGATATTGGAGCCTGGTATTCCTAACAAAAGGCTCTTACCAAGGATTCCAAAAGGGTAGTAGGATACAACCTATATACAAATAAGAGAACTAAGATACGAGCCAATAGGCAGGCAACAATAGCCATAGGAAAGGCCATTAGATTATTAGATAGCACCTATAGAAGGATAGCACCCTGTAGCAGCCTAGTAGTCAAGCATTGACTTATAATCAATTCTGGAGTAATAGGGGTTGATTATGTGGGTGAGATCAAGGTGGTCCAGGCCAACCTGGTACATGAAGATTACGAAGTCTAAAAAAATGATGGAATCACAAAATTGATCTTCTAAAATATCATTGATAAAGAACTGCTCAAGGTAGATTCGGAGGAAGATACCACGCAAGAAGACAAGTGGTTTAGAGGTTCAAACCAAACCCAGAGTAATACAGAAAGATTGCGATTAAAGAGATTCTAGCAAAGGCCTTCAAATGGTATTATTGAAAAGGAGAACCTGAAGTGATTCTCAAATGAAGATACGAAGACAAGAGAGTACCCCTAGCAAAAATGAACATCAGCACAGAGCTAGAGATCCAAGATAAAAAATACCAGAGTAAAGAGAGTTGGAAAGAATTAATTCTAAAAGAATACCAGCTATTTACAAACCAATTCTAGGAAGAAGCCATGGGGTTACCACTCCGGTGACCAGGAATCTACCACAAAATCCTGCTAGAAAAGGATGAACATACCGGAAAAACAAATCAATTTTTGTAACCGGTACGGGTACTCGGTTACTGGTTTTGTTTTATGTTTTGTTTTAAGTATCGTTTGATAATGGGTTTTGTTTTATGTTTTGTTTTAAGTATCGCTTTGATACTTGGTTTGTTTTAAGTATCGTTTGATACTTGGTTTGTTTTATGTTTTGTTTTAAGTATTGCTTTGATACTTGGTTTGTTTTAAGTATCGTTTGATACTTGGTTTGTTTTATGTTTTGTTTTAAGTATCGTTTTGATACTTAAGCAGTTTCACCAACGTGTATCGGTTGATACCTTTGATTAGTTTCGTTTATGCTAGACATGAACAGATTTGTGTATTTAAAGACCCCTTGATTCTACGATAGAAAAAGGCAGACTTCGACAGACAGTATTTCAATATACTGGGTTGAACGGTTACTTCTTTGTTCCTCAGTACAACCTCGAAGCCGCCTTTAGTTCTCAGCTCTCGCCTCCTCTCTGGAAGAGCAGGCCACCTGCCAACTATTATATCCATTTCCGATAACGTGATTAGCAGCTTGCGAACAGGTTACATTTCTTTAACCTCAGCATGTAGTTAAGAACCTGTCCCCGGATTTAGGCCTGATCAACCTATCAAAATCCACCTCAGAACGCTAGCGGAGAGAAGCGGCAGAATCACGGCACATTCGGCTTTGTCTCAAACCCAAGATAGAGTCTTTGACAACCAGGAGTGGGAAGCGAATCCCACGGCAAGACCTTACAAGAAAGAAACAACCCCGACGCTCTGCTAAGGAGCTGGGCGACCCTGCAAACACGGAAGACACACAACCTTCAGGAGAATTCCCATCTACACCGGCAAAGAAGCCTTCCTTTGAATCTCCAATCGACCCAGAATCCAACAGCGAATCAGACATGGCTAGCTCAGGAGGTTGGCCGTCTGGAGGAGGACAATCTCGGGCTAGGCCGGAAGAAGAGGAGGTACCCGCAGCATTTGAACCTCCTAAGTTTAAACTCTACCTACTAGTGAAATTTAAAGGAGAAGGAAAAGACCTCAAACCCGAAGCCTTTGACCGATAGGCAATGGAACTCACACACTACCTTCTCCTGCTAGGGAAAGATGTGGAAGGCCCTACAATTGGACTATACATTTGATCATTCTGTGAAGGAAAGGCAACTGACACATACCAACAATGCTATAAAGATTACGGCGGAAATGTGAGATTAAGATGATCTGCAGTACTGGATTACCTCAAAGGACGATTCCAATCCTCTATTACCAACGACCTCCAATACAACAAATTCAACCAACTCCCGCAAGTTAATGGAAAGCATGTCAAGAGGATTACAGATGTAGCTACGGATCTATTGATGTATCAGGACCGAATAAAGAATGAAAGCATTTCTAAATACATACTTAAGCAACGATACTATGATACTATGTACCTTACCCTGTGGTGAGAAGTAGAACCACTGGAGGAAGACGATGACGATATTGCAACAATCATTGCAAGAGCAGAACGTAAGGATACTATCCTCCATGAGACCAAGGCATACAAGACACAGACATCCACTAGTAGGAACATCCAACCACGACATAAACCCTCCAGCAACTCTGAAAACGATGCCCCAGGGGTTTTCAAGGAGAAAACCAAATCCTCCAACGAATTGAGACAGCAGAAAGGAGAATGTTTTGAATGTGGAAAACAGGACACATGGCAAAGAACTGCCCTACGAAGAAAGGAAAAGGAAAGGCGATTAAACAAGAAGCATCAGCCAACAATGTTGAGAACGATAGTGATGATACCAAATCTAGCGATTATGAGGAAATCCATATCGGATATATCGATGTGGAGTGCAACCGTGTCCGACCTCCAGCTACATTTAAAGCAGACACCGCCCTGGAAGGAACTATCCTGATCATTGGCAAGAAAGCTCGAGTTCTATTTGACACTGGCATGATGGGAAGAGACATGATCAGCACTGCCTTTGTCTCTGTCCATGAACTCCCAACTCGAGACCTTCACCAACCCATACCAGTCAATATGGCAGTAAAAGGGTCACGATCCACAAGCCATAAAACCTGTAGCGTAACTATTCGACTAGGTTCTGCTGTCCTACTCCCCCAGGAAATTCTGGTTAGAAATCTAGCCTAATAGGATGCCCTAATTGGAATGCCATTTCTGAACTCCCACAAAGCTATAATCAGGTGTGGGTAATCAACTATCAATTTCGCAGATCAGAAGGTCAGAATCGCATGCAAACTAACAAGCGGAGAATACCGAGCTGCAGTCTGTAAAGCAACCGTCCAACGCCTGTTGGATGAATACTCTAATGTCTTCCCTGATCAGATTCCCGAAGAATTACTGCCTATGAGAGAAGTGAACCATCACATCTGTCTTCAAGACCCCTCTAATCTTAAGAACCAACCCACCTACTCTATCCCTGACGCAGACAAAAGCCCTATTTGTGATTGGATCAACCAACAAAGAAGAGGAGTCATCTACCGAGCAGAAGTTCCAGGTGCTGCCCCTATGTTTGTTCAACCCAAAGCAGATGGAAAAAGAATCCGCCCCTTGGTTGACCTCAAACTACAGAATGAAAACACGGTTATGGACAGCTCCACTATCTCAAACCAAACCCAAATCCTAAAGGCAGTTGGACAGGCTAGATTCCGAAGCAAGATTGACTTAAGTGATGCCTACTTCCAAAAAAGGTTAGATCCGGAATCCAAACGTTACAACAGTTTCAAAACATCCTTGGGAAGTTTGATTAGCCGAGTTATATTGCAAGGTGATATGAATGCGCCGGCCACCTTTTTGCGAATTATGGAAAACCTCCTAACCGAATACCTCCACCATTTTGTTTGAATCTACTTTGATGATATTCTCATCTTCTCGAATACCGAAATAGAACATACCTACCATATAGGTTTGGTTTGTACCAAACAAAGGGAAGCTAAATTCTACGCTATCAGAAAC
The DNA here is from genome assembly GCF_000151645.1 of Tuber melanosporum. Classification (NCBI taxonomy): domain Eukaryota; kingdom Fungi; phylum Ascomycota; class Pezizomycetes; order Pezizales; family Tuberaceae; genus Tuber; species Tuber melanosporum. The sequence continues at coordinate 17,854 of NW_003298779.1, forward strand.
AAATCAATCCTGTTTGCCGATAATCTCGATATCCTAGGACATGTTATAGATGATAAAGGAATACATGCAGCCCTTAGAAAAATATCCCGTTTAATGGAATGGACAACACCCCGGAATCAAAAGGAGCTCATGCGATTTCTAGGATTAGTTAACCATATCTCCCAGTTCCTATCACACCACGCCACTGCGACGGCACCGCTCACAGACCTTACCGGCAATGCAGAATTTGTCTGAACCCACACTCATGACCAAGCATTTACCAACATCAAGGAATTGATCAAAAACGCTAATGTAATACGACCTGTCGAGTACATTAAAACGGATCCGATATGCCTAATTACTGATGCGTCAGATGTAGGAGTTAGAGCATGGGTTGGACAAGGGGCCTCTCATGAAACGGCAAGACCAGCAGCATTATACAGTAGGAAGTCAACGAATTCACCGATGAACTATGGAACAACAGACAGGAAAGCCCTTGCTGTGATTGATGAGACCCATGAACTCGCAAACCCTCATCTTATTAATGACCATACAAGACAAAGCGAAGACCACCCTGACGACACCTCCTATAAGCAAGAACCATCGATGGCTACCGTCAGCTCTGCCGCTCCCTCTAATCCTTTCTCTTACACCATGTATAGAGCTGCCGAAACTGAACGAGAAAAAGACATTGATGACGAATGGAAAGACAATTGCACCCTTGGCTGCACTCCTCCTCATCAGTTTGTACAAAGCAGACTCCACGGGTCCCACAGCTACCTCGATACCTGCCCTTATCACCAAACTGAAATTAAATTCGCTAAGAGATACCAGCGGCCATACTATATGTCTGCTGATGGTTCCAAAAACACCGGTTTCGACACCGCAGAAGGAGTAGAAGAGATGATCGATGAAGATGATTCAACCCAACTCCCTCATACCTTTAATCCTGTCCGAACACGATACCAAGGTCTTGAAGAACTCGAACAAGCAGCAGCCTACATAGATGCAATATCTTACCTACACCCTCTGCAGTCGGTCCCGCCATCCTCTCCTCCCATAATCGATTCACGACCACTACATGGTGGACCCTTATGTGTATACAACAGTGAAATCATTGCTTCTGTCATGCCCCGCACGATTCCCAAGCATTGCCAACAACTCTATGAAACCTTTGAAATAGAGGAAACCCCTATCGAACCGACAAGAGGATCGCTCATTGAGGATGAACGAGATGTTAGATTAACAACATAAAAACTAACCTCCTTGTTCCGAAGCCAAATGACAGCAGGATATCGCCATGACCGAATCTACTTCAAAGCTATGGATAGCTCCAGACATGGAGACCTTACCCCCTACAACATATCCAACAGAATAGACTACACCAGAAGCCGTTATGGTGAACATTGCCTGTACATCCCAAAAGGTCATATGTGCAATGGAATGACTATTAGGGAATATGTCATTACCGAAATCCACAACAAAGGACACCATAGTGCGGACTGCAACCTCCAATATGCCTCAGAATATGTTTACTGGCCTGAAATGGAAAAGGACTTTCGCAATTTCGTCAAACAATGCGAACTCTGTCAGGCAAATAAGGAGCCAACACAACTAGCTGAAGGGAAAGCGCAAACCCTCCAACTACCATGTGAAATATTCGAATCCTATGCTCTCGATTTCGCAGGACTATTCAACAAGTCCTCCGGATATGATACTATCTTGATAGCTGTGGATCGATTTTCCCCATACACATGGCTCATACCAATGAAGGTTACCGATTCCTCCAAAGATACCTGGAATAACCTCCAACGATACCTATTGATACCCCATAGGTAACCCTTATCTATTGTCAGTGACGCTGATTCCCGTTTCACCGCCAGATTCTGGAAGCAAACCTTGACCTCCCTCCGAATCAACCACATCATGGCTGCCCCCAAACATCATGACAGTAATGGCCAAGCAGAACGAAAAATTTGCAAAGTCAAGACCGGAATTAGGAATATGATAAATGAACGAAAAACTAATTGGGAACCAGCCCTTGTTGAACTGGCCGGATATATCAATGCTTGATTTTCAGACAACTTGGGAATGTCCACATACAAGGCAGTCTTCGGCCGGCAATACCCTCTCCTACCTACACCCTTATTTAAGAACTCCTCATTCTCTGCCTCTAATGACGACCTAAACTGCTATCAAGCCATTCGGAATGATGCCTTCCAAGCTGTTAAAGCTGCCCGATTCCGACGCACCACTACTGCTCAGAAGCGATGACGCAAACAAGTTCCTATTCCACCAAGTGATATCCTCATGGTGCATGGAAACATGTTCATTACCAATGTTAGACGTAGCAAGAAATTACAATCCTGATGGCCAGGACCTTTCAAAGTATTATTCTTTGACGAGCATACAGAAAACTACACTGTCCAAATGGATGAAGGCATGTACCGCAACAACACCGCAGTCTTCCACGCCTCTGCTGTTAAGCAATTCCACACAAATGACGACTCCAAGTTCCCTGGAAGAACCCACTCACGACATGTGCCTATCATCATCGACAAGAAAGATGAATGGGAAGTTGAAGAAATCTGAGACCACCCCTTTTGGCCTGGGAATGATCAGTTACTAGTCAAATGGAAAGAATATCCAATGAGCGAAAACAGCTAGGAACCACTAGAAGGACTAGAGCATGCTATGGATATGGTGAACAAAGGGTGGAAAGACAATATGCTAAACGAATCCCTCCCTCCAACGATCAATTACATCACCATGTGCTGGACACCAACGATGCCTGAGACACAGCGATGGCAGATGGAACTCGAAGCAAGAGACGGGTTTTGGGCACCATACTTTGAATCGGAATTCGAAAGCAGTGATGATGAAAATCAAGCTATAGAGCAGGCTCTCGACAACCTTATCTAATCCCGATCATCATCCGAATACCATAACGATGTCAAACTACGTAGAACTCAATGTGAGGCTGCGACAACAGATTGTTGGACTGTTGTTGAACCCGGATGTTATCCAACTTGAAGATTACTTCGAAATCATCGGGATAGACTACTGTCCTGATTGCGATCAGGCTTAGGCTGATGTTCAGCGTGAATCTGGTATTCGTGACTACTGTGATTTACATTTCTTTGAGTCTAAATGTTTTCTTAGGATTTCTTCTTGTCCCAGGTGTGACACTTATGATGAAGAATTCTTAGAGGAAACTGAAGCCTTTAGTTTCTCAGACTCCACTTTTGACGATTATTAGTTTTTGTTTATTTAAATAGTTGTTTTGTTTTGGGGAATGTAACCGGTACAGGTACTCGGTTATTGGTTTTGTTTTATGTTTTGTTTTAAGTATCGTTTGATACTTGGTTTTGTTTTATGTTTTGTTTCAAGTATCACTTTGATACTTGGTTTGTTTTATATTTTGTTTTAAGTATCGTTTTGATACTTAAGCAGTTTCACCAAAGTGTATCGATTGATACCTTTGATTAGTTTCGTTTATGCTAGACATGAACAGATTTGTGTATTTAAAGACCCCCTGTTTCTACAATAGAAAAAGGCACACTTCGATAGACAGTATTTCAATACACTTGGTTGAACGGTTACTTCTTTGTTCCTCTGTATATCCTCGAAGCCTCCTTTAGTTCTCAGCTCTCGCCTCCTCTCTGGAAGAGCAGGCCACCTGCCAACTATCATATCCATTTCCGATAACATGATTAGCACCTTGCGAACACGTTACAATTTTGCTACACGAACCTATACTTACTGGGAGATGCACAACTCACAGAACTCAGAAAGTACATTGAGGAAAACCTAAACAGGAGATAGATAAGAGTCTCTTCCAAATCAGGAGGATTTCCTATACTAGTCATCAAGAAAACAGACAGAAATAAGGAACTTGGGGTGCAGTACAGAGTACTCAATTCAGTTATCAAGAAGGATAGATATCCGCTACCATTGATTGGAGAAGTATTGAACTGATTATGATCTGTAAAATTGTTCACCAAACTCGACATTAAGGACACATACTATAAGATCAGAATCAAAGCTGGAGACGAATAGAAAACCACTTTCACTTCAAGATATAGAATGTTCAAATACCTGGTCATGCCCTCCAAGCCAAGGAATGTACCGGAGTTATTCCAAAGATGGATCAACAAAGGACACAACCAGTCCCCCGACTGGAACGTATTTGCAAGGTGGTAATCACATTATCAGTAATAGATACAATAGTTGGCAGGTGGTCTGCTCTTTCACAGAGGACGTGAGAGCTGAGAACTGAAGGAGGCTTCGATGGTGTACTGAGCAACAAAGAAGTAACCGTTCAACCAAGTATATTGAAATACTATCAGTTGAAGTCTGCCTTTTCTATCGTAGAAACAGGCAGTCTTTAAATACACAAATCTGTTCATATCTAGCATGAACGAAACTAATCAAAGGTATCAATTGATACACTTTGGTAAAACTAATTAAGTATCAAAGCAATACTTAAAACAACACATAAAACAAAACTAAGTATCAAACGATACTTAAAATAAAACATAAAATAAAACTAAGTATCAAACGATACTTAAAACAAACCAAGTATCAAAGCAATACTTAAAACAAAACTTAAAGCAAAACTAATAACCAAGTACCTATACCGGTTACACCGACATATGTTGTATAATATACCCGAATGATGTACTCATCTGTTCAGAAAATCTACAATAGCATCAAAAGGACTTTAACAGCATCATGGAGGCGATACAAGGATCAGGAATGAAAATCAAACCAACATAATGCGAATTCTATAAGGAAGAAATTGAATACCTTGGATTCATCATCAATCAAAGCGGAGTCAAGGTTGACCCTGTCAAAATGGCATCAATATGGAACTGGGCTAAACTAAGCAACAAAAGAGATCTTCAGTACTTCATGGGATTTTGCAACTTTTTCACACCTTTATTGAAGGATTTATTAGGCTTGATAAACCACTCTATGACTGCACCAAAAAAGAAAAGAAATGGAAATAGGGAGAAACAGAACAGAAAGCATATGTTACTATCAGGATGCATCTGGCATCAGTACTGATATTGGTCAATTTCAACCAAAAGAGAATGAAAATGGTCGAAATGGTCGCCTAGAAATATGGATACTCTAGCATACAGTCTTAACAATACAAAGATGGAAAATGGAGTCCTGAATCCTCTTGATCCAAGGCATTCGCTCCAGCGGAATGCAACTATGATGTTGCTAACAAGAAGCTATTGGCAATAATTCAAGCACTGAAAGAATAGAGAAAAGACATCCTGAACAAAAACTATCCAGTCCAAGTTCTCTTTGATCACAAGTATTTGGTCCGGTTCATAACTATGAAGGAATTAAATGATGGCCAGCTAAGATGGTTGGAACACCATAGCAAGTACAACTTAAATGTCGAATATTGACCAGGAAAATAGGGCGGAAAGCTAGAGGCTCTCACAACAATCAGAAGCGACAAACTACAAACAAAAGAGACCAAAAGTATCAAAACAAAAATATGAATACAATTACCAAAAGCTTGCTTCGAGGCAATGAAAGTTATCGAATTTACATCAACTGAAAAAAAAGGAAACGAGAAGGCAAATGAAGAAGAAAAAACAATTCAGGCAATAAGAAAAGGATTGAAGGAAGGAAAAATAGAGTTAAATGGGATTGTCCTGTGTTTATGCTAAGGAAAGGATGGAAATATATGGTATAAGGGAAAACAATAGATTGCAGAGGAAGATAAGATAAGGATGAGTATCATACAACAACATCATAATATCCAAAAAGCAGGACATGGAGGAATAGCTAAAACCATGGAATTCATCATGCTGTTATTCTACTGGCCAGGATAGCGCAAGGATGTCACAACATATGTTAAAAATTGTGACTTATATTAACAAATGAAAAAGGCTAAACACATACCTTATGGATTACTGAAATCAAACAAGATTCCCGAACGACCTTGGGAAACAATTACTATGGATTTCTTCACAGACCTACCTCCATCTGCAAGACATGAGAGCATTCTAGTTGTGGTGAATCATCTGACCAAAATGAGTTATTTTATTCCATTTAAGAAGAATATAAATACAAGAGATTTTATATGGATATTCTTCCAAGAGGTTTTCCGACTGCAGGGTCTTCTGAAGAATATTATTATGGATCGAGGAATGCTATTCATATCAGGATTATGGAAGAAAAAAGTGTGGAGAAATGGAGATACAAAATCGGCTGAGCACCACAATTCACCTGCAGACCGATGGACAAACAGAATAGGTAAATGCAATACTCGAGCTATATTTACTACCCTAAGTTAATTGTCAGCAAGACAATTGGTATAAGCTAAGATCAATAGTCGGGTTTGGATACAACAATGTAAAACAAGAAATGTTGGGCAAAACATGATTCTTTGCAAATTACTGACAACATCTATCGAGTCTGACAACAAATTAAATGATTCATTGTACAATAATGGAAAAGATTAATATGGAAAAAATACATGAGATGTTACGATACGAGATCAGTCAAGTACAGCAATCACAACAAGATCAATAAGAGAAATATAGGGGGCCCAATCTGAATATACAGCCTGAAGATATGGTATGATTGCTACCATGCAATATCCATACAATCTGACCATCAACGAAATTAGACTACAAGAAAATAAGACTATTGTGGATACTGAAAACAATAGGCCACCAAGCTTATAGGCTTGATCTTCCTCCCTCGATGAGAGTACACAATACATTTCACATCTTACTCCTCAAACAATACAACGATACCAAGTTTCTCCTACAAGCAATACATTTTCCACCTATGATCTAACTGGATGGACAACTAGAATATGAACTCGATGTGATAATCGATTCCCACTTCTTCAACCCTAATCATCAATACTGAGCCAAGTAGACCAGTAACTTGCCTGAACCCAATAAAACCTGGTACATCACACATAACTGTGAAAACACCTCAGATGCCATCTCATCCTTTCACTAATGATACTGCAGCAAGTCAGGCCCAGGTGACGCTTACATTCAATGAGAAATGCATGCAAAAACACCTCTTGCCATTGCAAACACACAAGAATGACAGCAATAGCCACCACCATATCAGACCGACAAGATCCAAATACTTGTTTATGCGGTCGACAAATGAAGAATACAAGGAACAAGATGAGAAAGCAAACTGCAATGCAATGAGTTAAACAGTATACTATAATGACGAAAGTCCCATACACGGTGAGGATGTGAAAGGATTGGGATGGTTCTCTCGAGAATAGCAAAAGCATGGTCCGTGCCCAGATAATGCTGTAAAGCACTGGAAATATTACTTCAATAACTTGTGAAATATTCATTGGATGAAGCAAATTGCTGTGGGGTACTACCAGCAAAAAGCCAGAGCAAAGAAAGTGTGTGAATGAAAAGATACTACTGTGTGGCAAAGGGCCTCGCGAATGAGGCCCAGGGACGTTGGAACCGAAAGCTCCTGCACAGAAATGGAACTGGACATCAAAGGCCTACTTAGACAGATCAGAGGACTCCAGGAATACCTTGGCTAGGCCAAAGGGGGAATTTCGGCAAACGAAAAAAGAATCCGGGAGCAATGACAGGTGAACCACAACCAGAGACACTCGATCAAAATTGCAAACCTTACACTGGAATCAGTGAGGAAAAGGTGTATAACAGTAGACGTCAAGTTCAGTAGGCTTCAGAGGTCCTTACATGCAGCTGGACGGGAACAATAGAAGCTGGGAGAAAAGGCCTGATAGGACTCAGGCTTAGGGGGAGAGGAGCCAATGTTACAAATATTGCTTTGTATGGGAAAGGTTTTCACATAACTTAAGATTGTGAGTTATAGGTATATTATTGCTTCATGCATATGACTCATTTAGGTCATAAGACTTGTTATATTATTATTTGTTACATTTCGCACATGACTCAATTATAAGTCAAGGGATATGTGTAACCGGTGTGGGTACTCGGTTATTGGTTTTGTTTTATGTTTTGTTTTAAGTATCGCTTTGATACTTGGTTTGTTTTAAGTATCGCTTTGATACTTGGTTTGTTTTAAGTATCGTCTGATACTTGGTTTTGTTTTATGTTTTGTTTTAAGTATCGCTTGGATACTTGGTTTGTTTCACCAAAATATATCGATTGATACCTTTGATTAGTTTCGTTCATGCTAGACATGAACAGATTTTGTATTTAATGACCGCCTGTTTCTACGACAGAAAAGGAAGACTTCGACAGACAGTATTTCAATATACTTGGTTGAACGGTTACTTCTTTGTTCCTCTGTACACCCTCGAAGCCTCCTTTAGTTCTCAGCTCTCGCCTCATCTGTGGAAGAGCAGGCCACCTGCCAACTATCATATCCAATACCGATAACATGATTAGCACCTTGCAAACACGTTACATTTTTTTAAACTCAGCAAGTGGTTAAGAACCTGTCTCTGGATTTAGGCCTGATCAACCTATCGATATGCATCTCAGAACACTAGCAGAGAGAAGCGGCAGAATCACAGCATATTCGGCTTCATCTCAAATCCAAGATCGAGTCATTGATGAACAGGAGTGGGAAGCAGATCCAACGATAAGACCTCATAAGAAAGAAACAACCCTGGCACTCTGCTAAGGAGCCGGGCGAACCTGCGAACATGGAAGACACACAACCTCCAGGAGAATTCTCTTCTACGCCAGCAAAGAAGCCTTCTTTTGAACCTACAATCGAGCCCAAATCCAGTAGCAAATCAGGCATGGCTAGCACAGGAGGAGGGCCCTCTGGAGGAGGACATTCTCGGGCTAGGCCTGAAGAAGAGGAGGTACCCGCAGCATTTGAACCTCCTAAGTTTAAACTCCACCTCCCAGCGAAGTTTACAGGAGAAGGAAAAGACCTCAAACCCGAAGCCTTTGACGGATGGGCAACGGAACTCACACACTACCTTCTCCTGCAAGGGAAAGATGTAGAAGACCCTACAACCGGACTATACATTGGATCATTCTGTGAAGGAAAGGCAACTGACACATAC